>NC_056600.1:29855006-29855702 GCF_018340385.1 Cyprinus carpio
CAAGAAGAAACAAGAGCCAAGGAAAGAGAAACATCTCTTAGCCTCATCACTGCTGAGCAGGGCAGAGTCCCACGTCTAAGAACTGACATATGACGAATGGAGCGAAGGGCCACAACCTAAAACCTCACCTGCCTTCGCCACACAACCCTGTCCTGCCAACGAAGGAAAACCTCTCGTCCAAGACCTTGGAGCTGCACTTTCTCACCTGGATGACCATCAAAGACCCTAACAAGCTGTCTGAAAAACATCAGCAGGTTCAACCCAACTCCACAGAGGGCCACCTACATCCAGGCTTATACCTGCAAGATATCAATTTCATCTCTAAAATAATCCTCATGTGACTGACAGACAGATTATACATCCTCAGAGCCACGCCCAGTCCAGAGGTACAAAACTTCCTAGATCGCATTGCGCCCAGTCAAACAAAGTCAAGCTACCAGCGACTTCAGAAGGTCTTTGATTAAAGAGTTTACAGACCCAGAGTCTGAACATGGACTGTTGACTGCCTTGAAAACCAAAAAAGGGCGACAAGAGACTCCACAAACTTACTACAACCGACTCCGACAAGCCTACTTTGGTGCACACAACAAGCCTGACCTTGAAGAGGATGTGAACTTCAAAGAATCTGCACCATGGAGTCAGCCACCATCTAGGCGTCATGGCCTGTCCACACTCCATGACCATCCAACAGTTGCG
>NC_056600.1:29855830-29855962 GCF_018340385.1 Cyprinus carpio
AAAGCCTTGCACTGGACGACACCCAGTGGCATCACAACACCAGAGTCTTCCATCAACACCACAGAGAACGTGACACCCATGTCCACAACCGTTTTCAGCCCAACCGCTGGAAAAATCCATGGGACCAGCCAC
>NC_056600.1:29858041-29858118 GCF_018340385.1 Cyprinus carpio
CTTAAATAACCTAATGCCTGCACCAGTACAGTAACTGTCATGGAGGTGTTGTCTTGTTGTTTGCTGTGTTTGTCTGC
>NC_056600.1:29858481-29858626 GCF_018340385.1 Cyprinus carpio
ATCTTCACAGGACATATCCTTACTCCCCAGAATGGCACAGAGAATGCCTTCCAGTGCATATATGCACCAAAATGAACTCATAAAAGACTTCTAAATGGATATCAGTCCATTGCTTAACTCCATATCATACATGTAACCCACACAT
>NC_056600.1:29858948-29859114 GCF_018340385.1 Cyprinus carpio
GTTGCGTTTAGCTTTTGCTATCAGTCATGCCGGCTTTTAGCCTGCTTTTTAGCTTTTGCTTTTAGTAATGCTTTGTCATCACTTTTAGCGTTCTTTGAGCACGGTTCCAGCGTGCTTCGGCCTGCACGCCTGCTACTTAGCCACGATGAGAAGAAACACCACCTAG
>NC_056600.1:29859445-29859543 GCF_018340385.1 Cyprinus carpio
TTGTAAGTGCTTACAAGTTAATGTCTTGTGTTTACGTGTCCAGAGAAACTGGCACGGAGATTCAGATCCGCCGAGATCGCCCTCACTTTTCCCTTAAC
>NC_056600.1:29859650-29859729 GCF_018340385.1 Cyprinus carpio
GCTAGTCCACTAGAGTTTGACATGCTTAACTGTACTTGTAATGCAACGATTCATGTGCTAATCCACTAGAGTTTGTTTT
>NC_056600.1:29860862-29860994 GCF_018340385.1 Cyprinus carpio
AAATGTGGCAATTTACGCTGTTTGAATCTTGCACTCAGGATGAGGAAAGAAATCAAGATGTTAACGATAAAGTCTATTCTGTCTCAGATTCAACCAAAGAGTTGGTTTGTCACGATCGATCTGAAGGATGCA
>NC_056600.1:29861049-29861128 GCF_018340385.1 Cyprinus carpio
GTATCAATACGGTGTTCTTCCCTTCGGCTTAGCCTTGGCTCATCGAGTATTTTTGAAATGAATGGACGCAGTTCTGGCC
>NC_056600.1:29863033-29863865 GCF_018340385.1 Cyprinus carpio
CATTCGCAAATGAGCTTCTCTAAGACTTCTTATGAAACTGATTTCATTATAATAGCTATTAGTATTATAAACAGTGCAAAATCGTGTCCCATATTGATTTATTAATGGGGCGCATAATTTTACCATTAAATACGGGACCGGAATGCAGTGAAAACTTTACAGTAGATGGGAAACCGATTGCTTCCTCGTGACCTTTTGTAAACTGTATTCATGACAGAACTGCACAGATACAGATATTATAACACACACCTTGTGTCCTTTCTACTTCTGTTTGAGTCCGCTTGCGCTGGGCCGCCATTGTCTGCGGATTGAAGAGCGCTGAAAGACGGGGAGGAGATGAAGTATGCCAGCCTTTTCATATGTAATTAGGTGACTGACTCTGAGGCGATCACAAATTTGTGTACAGTTTATGGAGCTAATCACTATAGTCCCACTAAAAATGGCCTAGCGATGCCCATGCTTTTTAACGTCCATTTCGGAGAACCAGGATGTAATGTCTGTTTTGGGTTTTGTTTCATATTCTTGTTTTCATGTCTTTTATTTTGTAGTTTGATTTGTGTATGTGTCATGTTCTCATTGGTTATTGTCTGGTCATGTGATTATAAGTTCTGTTTGTTCTCATTGGTTGTCTTAGTCATGTGTCTTGTTCCGATTGGTTTGTTCTTGTCATGTGACCCTCATTGTTTGTATAAGTAGTCATGTTTTTGCCATTGTGCTTTGTTGTGTATTAACGTGTTGTAACCTGCTGTCGGTGAGTCTAGTCTGTTGTAGTCAAGTCTGTGTATCTTGTTTGGATTATTGTTTGGATTTTGGATTACACCTTTGTAAATAA
>NC_056600.1:29865331-29870010 GCF_018340385.1 Cyprinus carpio
TTATCAGTTCTGTTTGTTCTCATTGGTTGTCTTAGTCATGTGTCTTGTTCCGATTGGTTTGTTCTTGTCATGTGACCCTCATTGTTTGTATAAGTAGTCATGTTTTTGCCATTGTGCTTTGTCGTGTATTAACGTAATGTTGTAACCTGTTTCATGCCACTCTAATCCTTTCAACCCAACTCAAATCTGTATTTTGTTTGGATTATTGTTTGGATTTTGGATTACACCTTTGTAAATAAACTGCACTTGGGTTCATCTACACTCGCCTTCAGTGGACTGATCGTTACACAGGACAAATATTTCAGTCAATCACTCTGGCATTAAGTGGCACAAAAACCTGCATTCTGATTCGGTTCTAGTACATACCGGTACCCAACCCTACTTAACCAATGACCAAAACAAATATTTTGGCTAAACCCCCATACGAAGCCAACAGCATGTCCTTGCCCCTTCAAAGATGACCCAAAGACTATAGAATCCCCAAGACGTGGTCACTTATGGAATGAGGAAAAAATGCCAACGCTTCAATGCTCCTCCAACCTGCAGGTGAATGCCCTGCTGCATTATGAATGAAAGAGCCAATCACTAATTGCGTAATCAGTCAGCACGCCACTGCAGAAGCTGACCCTTGCTTAGAATGCCCTGTTGCTTTCATAGCAAATATCAATGTTCTCTGAGACATGCACTCTGGTGGACATGCGCATGCACACTGGCCTTATCTGAAAAGCCTGCAAAATACGATTTTTATAACGGTATTAGGTATTAGGAGCAAAAGAAACAACATTTGCGCACTACAGTTGTTTGTCTGATTTCTTTAGGTGATTTCAGATATGAAATGGACCCGTAAGACTTAAGTGAACAGTCTTCTGGAGTATGTGATGTTTCCTGTATTCAACGAGAGGACAGGAGTTGCCCCCCACTTTGCAACGCCTGAGAGGCGCTTTCCAAAGATAAGGCCGCCGGAGTGACATAGACTTGTCGTATAAGAGACTTTTTTGCAACCTAATGAATATGTTCCCCAATACCTTAAAAGCATACCAACCCGTTCTCAAAGCTAACACCAGATCAGGCTTAAGAAAAACATGCTTTCAATTCACTAAAGCCTTTAAGAAAAAAGAATGTTCTAACATAACGATCGGATTGAACTGGAACAAGCATGTTCCCAACAATACTATGCTATTACTTAAGAAAAAGAATGTTCCCAAGAACGACCAGGCTAGCTTAATACCGAACAAGCATGTTATGAATACGACACGGCTTTTCAGAACCAGCATGTTCCCAAGAACAACCAGATAGCTCTGCGGACAAGTGTATTCCCAACAATACAATATAACTAAGAACAAGCATGTTCACCCAAGTACAACCAAGGAGCTTAGAACAAGACATGTCCTGATACTGCCGACAGAATCAACACTCGAAATGGGAAGGTTGATTGAACTGGAAAATGCCCTGCACTTTCGCAGAAGACACATTTTGAGGAAGCGAAGGCCATCTTGACTACGTCCAAATTCAATGTTAGACCTTACTTCCTGCCTCCTAGAGGATACCTTCATTTCGCCACGCTCGATATTAAAGGCAGAATAGATCGCTATCCTTCTCTGCCAAAATAACGGATGTGTCCTGAAGTTATTTCTAGCAGAAGAATATCAGTATATAAGTAAATTAAATGTCACTTAGTTATCAACAAGCTTGTTCTATTTTGTTTTATATCAATGAACAGTTAAGCTGCCTCAGAAGCATGTTCGATATGCAGTTTCATGACCTTAATGAACAAACAACCCTGCCCTGCGAAGGTCATTGCTCCTCTCTTTGAAAAAGCAGCCGAAGGCGGCCCATTGTAAGCAGCCTCAATGTTTTCAGATGCGAACCAGCTCAATTTGCTAGACCGCGGCCGTTAACTCATTTTCTCTTGGAGAATGCCGGTCACATGCAGAAAAGAAAATGATACTGTTTGCCACCATGCGTCGTTTATTTTACTTGCTGCTTAAATCTGTGCTGTAAGAGTATTATAAAAAAATAAAGGCAACTATTTCACGATTTCAAAGGACAATAAGCACAGTTTTCATCCAATCTCATGTTAATCTTGAGAACCTTATAGTTGTAGTATCTGCATCACTTCACCTCTTCCGAGAAGTCTTCAGTTATAATCAGGTTATAAAGAAAGATAAGACCTACGATTCTCTCCGAAAAAAGCTGAAGCGTGGGGATCATTTATCGCACTGAGGATGCGCTTATGAAACAATGTGCAAATCCAGTCTGTCAGAATGCTAGACTTGATATAAAATAATTTGTCTGCCGAAATTACGGAAACAAACACTGCTTGCTGGAAATCCATTACTGACTTTTAACCCGGAAAACAAACTTTAATCCACTGCTTCACATAACAATTGAAATGAAATTATCATTTTCAACACATCCAAACATTATCTTTAAAGACATACTCTGAGCGAAGAGTTACTGCGTGCCGCGCAGCACAAACAATCCAACTCTTCATACCGTAACAATCAGAATGCATGAAATGCCATTGCATCCCCCTTGGAAGCCACAGATATTGCAACGACAAGTGTATTGCAAGTAAACAGATAGTACCGCACATTGGCAACTAAACAACTAAATGAGCCTAAGCAACGCGGATAGCCGTAGCAACACACATGTTGCCAATAACCTGAGAGCATTAAAAGGAATTTAGCTTGTGAAGACGTTCGAGAGAGCGAAACATGCAGCTGTGGCGAGGATGCTTGATCTCTAACATAGATATCCTTTTTAGGAATGAATTTCCCATCTGAACTTGTTCTTGAGTCACCGACTTCACTTAAGTCGTGGAGTCCATTTCAATAATGTAGTGATGCATGAAGTAATGATAACTCAGTCACTTCCGAATCAGGCAACTTATGATCAATGCGGTGAATTCACGTGTTCAAGATAACAAGAGTCCATTGGGGAAACGAATTCCACTCGCTAAATTCCTGGTTCCTTGTGATGATGGTATTTTGCCTGCCAAATTCGCAGTTTAATTAGCTATTGAGCAATGCGAAAACTGCTGATAATACTGAGGGACCTTATATATGGATGCCTTAGGTACCCACTGTGGTGTCGTCTATTCCCATAGGAGGATGCGGGATCAGCTGAACCTGGCCCCCCACATATAATTTACATGTTTAATGATGAGGTTGAGCCGGGGGGCAATAGGAGACAATACTGGCTGTAGATGAGTTTATTGAGCTGATATTCTGTTATCATGTGTTTGTGTTCAAAAGATATAAAGTGCCAAAACATAGTCATAACCATAACCACACCAGATATACAAAGAAATTTCTCAAAAGACATATTTATTTCATAATGCAGAAAATAAAACCCTACTTTTAAAACCCAATAAGCAGATATTCCTCAGAATTTACTAAATAACAAAACAAACAAAAAGTAAATCAGAAAGATAAATGAAGTGGCCTATAAAAACTGTTAATGTAAAAGTAAACACATTAGCTCTTAATATCTGCTGCAGATGAAGTTGAGTTTGTGAGATTCAGGAAGGCTGATCAGAAGCTGATCTCCTCTCCAGACTGAACTGCTCCTTTTCTGTTCTCCAAGTTTGCAGTTTTCGGTGCCGTCCGCTTCCCTGGAGCCCAGTTCTGATATAGCACACCGACCTCTCCACTCCAGCCAGAGCCATATGTTCATGATGCAGTAGTTGTGTGTAAAACCCAACCACACCGGCCGCAGTAGGCACGCCGTTTAACCACGTTCATCACCGCACGCCTGCTAGATCTCTTCCTGAATGAACCGAGACCAGATCCACATGATTCTGTCTGCAGTATCTCAGAGCTTCAGACCCGCGTCAGATTCTCCCTTGATCAGAATCAGTTTATCTGGAAACCAAAACAACCACAAGGGCAGGAGACTGATCAAAACAACATACAAAACAAAATGTGGAGGAATTTTCATAATCCAGACATGTAGTGTAAACTTTATGAGATCTGGGTGATGGATTGTGTGTGTTTTGTGAGGATCTACTCACCTTCATGACACTGGGATACTGGGATTTGATACAGCGGATGTCATTCCATTGTCCCTGAGGTGTCTGGTTTTTATCACTACACCGAAGTTTTCATCACCTCCCTGATTATTAGGTTCATCGGTTTTCCAGTATCTGAATGAGGAGTCACTCTGATCTGACCACTGCCATGAGTCTCTGAACAGACCGATCCAGATCCATGATCCAGTTGAGTTATTATAACTGATGATCTTCTCAACCTGTTGATTCTCATTCTGGTTCCTCACACTGACCAGATCAGTGTGATTCTGTCTGCAGTAACTCTGAGCATCTCTCCAACTCTTCAGCTGATTGACAAAAACAAGTCCTGTGTTCACTTTAAGAAAAACAAATGAGAAAAAGATTCATGAATCTGCAGATATTTATATTATTTCTCAGCAACGAGGGTTTATATTGAAATCATTCCTTCATGGTTAATCTACTGCTGAAAATATCAAGCTGAATCACATCTAGTCACTGCTGTATGTTTATTATTAATAATACAAGATCAGTTTAGATCTCACAGATTTTTATGCGTTTTAATTGCAAGTTTNTAAATGCTTCTGGCAATGGGTATGAGTGGAGCCCAGAAGAAGAAGGAATAAGTGGAGGGACTTTGCAAGTGTGACCAAACGGAGGGCTGCAGCAC
>NC_056600.1:29870140-29870238 GCF_018340385.1 Cyprinus carpio
CCCTCCCACATCAGGCCTCCTGCAATCTGGCCCTTCAATATCAGCAATGAGACCTGGTCCTGGGCTATTGCTCCCTTCCCCTGACTCACCTCAGTCTG
>NC_056600.1:29870546-29870723 GCF_018340385.1 Cyprinus carpio
GAGAGTGATTTAATGATTTTCATAACAGAATCAAACCTAATGAAACTAGAAACCAGAGATAAAACCACAAACACACTCACCAATGAGGAGAAGAATGAAACAGAGAGTTTGGCCCATTTCTGAGGAAGAAAAATATAAATAAACTCAGATTTCGTAAAACATAATTTCAATGATAAT
>NC_056600.1:29870894-29873061 GCF_018340385.1 Cyprinus carpio
TCCGCATGTTGAGGGAAGAATCATGACGCTCCATGTGGTGTTTTATATGTAGCTGTAGGTGGTTTTAAATTTGCATTAGCAAACATTATAAAATTACTTAAGCTTAACCCTAAGTGTTAATTAATACATAATTAACAACATACTAACATTAAATTAAATGGCCATTATTCACCTTGAAATCAAATGACTGATGTTGAAGGTGTCACACCCATGGACCTTTTTGTTGTGTTTTCTTTCCTCATGTGCTCTGTGACCTAGTTTGTCTCCAGTGTTTGATTTCGTCATTTGAATTCACACTGTACAGCGTTTCATAGTACGGTGCCTTGTTATGAAACTAACTAACCTAGTCACGACTGTTTCCCCGAAACCGAGTACCTGTGACGCAGATCCATCGTTAGAACCACGCGGGTATGGAGCTGTTATTGTACACGTGCGTCTTCTTCAAGTAATGGGCAACTATTGCCATGGGCAACATACCACCACTACTGTAAATGGTTTTCTCAACGTCTGTGTCCTTGCTGGGCTCACATTCAATGAGCGCTTTCGCAGTAATAACTAACCACGCAACATTCAACTTTGTTGATTCTGTGACTGACGTGGTATGTTGTCTGGGTGATCACAAAAGGTTAGTTATACCGGTGAAGGAAGTGGGTGAGAAAGGGAAAACATACTGCTGGCGAATAGGCGGGCATAAGGTAGTTTAAAGTAAAGGGGTGGTAGTGGTAAATGTGTGAAATTATTGGGGGCGGAAAGACTGTGATTATCTACTGTTGTGCACCCTGTGCTATTTTGCTTCAAGATCATTTTGCCTAGTTAAAGTCCCCTGGCCAGAAACAACCATGGGTGTAGTGAGTTTAACAGAAAAATTACAACGCAAGCCCAAGTTACAAAGAAAGAACGTACAGTTCTTTTGGAGGAGGTGGAATTTAGAAAAACATCCAGGCTGTTATCCAAGCTAAAAACACAATTACGACTTTGGACAGAATCCACAAAAAATACATGCTTCCTGGCATGGGTAATAGTGGATTCCCAGAAGAAGAAGGAATAAGTGAGACTTTTGCAAGTTGACCAAACGGCGGGCTGCAGCACATAGATTGTGGGGTATCAATCAGTTCCTCCTCCTCTGAATGCAGAGGAAAGAAAGTTTGGGCCATCCTGGGTCCTGGAGGCATTGATGCGATGTTGCATCGACCAGGCCTTTTGCCTTCAAAGTTGAGCCCTCCCACATCATGCCTCCTGCAATCTGGCTCTTCAATATCAGCAATGAGAACCCTGGTCCTGGGCTATTGCTCCACTTCCCTGACTCACCTCATGCTGAGCATCCGTCGTGTGCGGGAGCAAACATCCTCCTGATCTGCCAGAACCCAATCCATTAATCTCCCGGCAAAGGAGAACGGGACGTTGTGGCTGCATGAAAAGCTGCTCATCTTAAGAAGAAGAAAATAAAACTCAGGCAATCAGGAAAGAACTGACCGCCCTGAGGGAGCAGCAGACAGACATCATCAGAGGTATGGCCTATAGGAGGACTAAATTAGAACTATTACGACAACAGACCAGCAAGCCCTCTTTAACCATATTTTTACCAACCGGCAGTAAGTGCAAATGGCATTTTTCATTCATTACTCAGTATGTAAAGTCAAATCATGTGTGGCTGACGGCTTTGTAACTTTTTGAAACTGTGTATTTTCTTTTCACAGATCAACTGCCTTGTCATCCCTTATTAAATACCTGAATCATGTGACTAAGCCTAATTCAAAGGATATGTTTATAATGGAATTCAAGCTTTTATTTGACTGTGGTAAGCCACCATCAGATACACTAAAACCATAACTGAATTTGTCTATGTAAGTATTTCTCAATTCACAACATTATATCAATGACAATATAAGCCAAACACGGCACAAAACACTCTTTTAAGTACTAACATCATGCCTGCTACTGCAGAGTCTGCTCATGCTATGCCTGCTGCTTCAAGGTCTGCTAACATCACGCCTGCTGCTCCAGAGCCTGCTAGCTTCATGTCTGCCAAGCCTGAGCCTGCTCAAGCCATTCAAGAGCTCCNATGTGTTTCTGTCCTGAGTCTGATGTTTCTGTCTGCAGCTCCAAACTGTGTGATTATTATATCTGCTCTCATCCCTCATTCAGCATCACATCATTTATTACTCTA
>NC_056600.1:29875524-29875611 GCF_018340385.1 Cyprinus carpio
AGTCTCGTCACCTTTCATCTGGCCTTCCAGAGTCTCATCTCAGTTTGATCTTCCAGAGTCTCATCACGTCTCAGCAGATCTTCCAGA
>NC_056600.1:29875776-29875945 GCF_018340385.1 Cyprinus carpio
AGTCGCACACAGAGAAACATTTAAAAGCACTAAATCTTCATGTCAACCTGCACCGTGAGGTTTATTATAAAATAGCTTCACTGTTGAATCGCTACATTATATTTCTCTGTTAATTTTATTTCATATGAACTCATTTTTATATTACAAAAAAAAATAAAAATTAATTATG
>NC_056600.1:29876185-30001808 GCF_018340385.1 Cyprinus carpio
TTTTGGAGGTAGCAATTCAGTTCCTCCTTGAATGCAGCGGACAGCGAACTGTTTTGCGCCATCCTGAGCCGTCCTGCGAGGCATTGATGCATGTGCATCGACCAGGCCTTTGCCTTCAAAGTTGCAGCCCCTCCCACATCAGGCCTCCTGCCAATTCTGGCTCTTCAATACAGCAATGCGCCACTGGTCCTCGGGCTATTAGCGATGTCCTTCCCGCCTACCCAGTCTGCAGGCTCCTCGTGTTGACTGAAGCAACATCCTCCTGATCTTCCCGACCAAATCCAGACATTAATACTCCGTCAAGGAGATAAACGGGACGTTGTGGCGGCCGCTTGCCGTGGAAAAGCTGCCTTCAGTACTGAGTAAGAAGAAAAATAACTCCAGGCAACAGGAAGAACTGCAAAGCCATGCAGGGGAAGACAGCAAGAAGACTATCATCAGGAGGGGTAATGGGGCCGTATAGCGAGGATCTAATCGTAGAACTATTACGACAAAAGGCCAGCAAGCCATCTTTAACCATATTTTTACCAACCGGCTAGTAAGTGCAAATGGCATTCATCGTCATTCATTACTCAGCTATGTTTTACAATGTCCAAATCAGTGTGGCCTGACGGCTTGGTAACTTTTGAAACTGTGTATTTTCTTTTCACAGATTTTCAAACTTGCCCTTGTCATCCCGTATGAAATACCTGCAATCATGTGACTAAGCTTAATTCATAAGGATATGTTTATATAATGGAATTCAACTTTTATCTTGAATGTGGTAAGCCACCATCAGCGATACACTAAAACCTATAACTCGAATTTGTTATGTAAGTATTTCTCAATTCACAAAATTATATCATATGACAAATAGGCCAACATTCGCGCACCAAAACACTCTTTAATACTAACATCATGCTGCTACTGCAGAGTCTGTCAGCTATGCCTGCTGCCTTCAGCGATCTGCCTAACATCACGCCTGTGCTCCAGAGCTGCTAGACTTCATGTCTGCCAAGCCATGAGCTGCTCAAGCATTCAAGGAGCTCCTTCACAACATGGCCGCTATTCAAGAGCTTCGGTGCAAGATGGCTGCCAAACAAAGGAGTCTCTATGACACGATTGCTGCTTGCATAGAGGCCTAGCCATCACAAAGAAATGGCCCGCTCACTTCAGGCAGTCTCTTCACAAAATGCGCACGTTTACATGAGTCTCGTCACACTTTTTTTTTATCGTCATCTGCGCCTTTCCAGGTCTCATCTACAGTTGATCTTCCAGAAGTTATCATACGTCTCTCCAGGTCGATCTTCAAAGAGTATCATCTCAGCTGATCTTCCAGAGTCTCATATCAGTAACACAAACTTGATCTTACCAGCAGTCTAATCACGTTATCAGAAATGATCTCTTCCAGATGCACTCTCGATCTCAGTTGATCTTCCAGAGTATCATCACGTCTCAGCTGAATCTTCCAGAGTCTCGTCTCAGTTTGATACTCCTCACAGAAGGTCTCATAAAACACACAAAAAAAGTCTCAGTTGATCTTCAGAGTCTCATTCTCAGTTGATCTATCCAGAGTCTCATCACGTATCATTGATCTTACAGAGTCTATCTTATCAGTTGATCTTCCAGAGTCCTCATCAAGTCTCAGATGATCTTCCAGGAGTCTCCTCCATCTCAGTTGATCTTCCAGAGTCTCAGCAGATCTGCCAGAGCCTCTTCCACGACATTGGTCGCCGATTAGAGTTATGCTCATGACAAGCCTGCCATGCCCCGACAGCCTCATCCCAAGATGGCCATCCATGCACCTGTTTTCCTCAGGCCAGAGCCCATTCCACAGCCATACCTGTCACACACCCAGTTTGAGAAAGCAGTTCTTTTCTTCTGTGGTGTAATTAAGAGCGCTTTGTACCTCATAATTAAAACCAAAAATTATGGAGCCAACTTCTATGATTAATAATATAAAAAAAAAATTCTGATAGAAAAAATTAGCCTTTCCTAACATCGTCTCACAAGTGATTTTACAGGACCGAGAGCATTTTTAGTTTCTCCTTTGTAATTGCCATTTTTTCTAATTTATTAAATGTATGCAGTGTTTCTAGGATTTTTTCCAGATGTGCGTGGCAGGACTATTTCCCAGGAACCGTGCGCCCTCCCCACCCAACAATCACATGCTATCAGAACTGCAACTTATTTTTAAATAAAAAAGACAAGTACAATAATTACAATAATAAAATAAGAAACAAATAAATTAAGTGTGGCACAATCAATAACACAACAAAAAACAATAACAACAACAAAGTAGTAAATTACAGCCCAATAATTTTTTTTCAAGTTAGGTCTAATAATATAATATCAGCGTGGCTAAAAAAAAAAAAACAATGAGCGTGTTCTTCTTGCGGTTAAATTTATTGGCGGCTTGGCGCGTACCCATATTTTGGCATTACCTACAACCAACTGTTCTGGGGTGTGTGAGCGCTCTTAATGTGCGATTTAGACGCACACTATATATACACAAAGAATAAATTATATATATATAACTCATATTATAGGATTATCTCTTGGTGTTGTTCTTAAATTCTATGCTCAAATAAACCTGCTTTACAAGTTAATCTCATAGAGAGACTGGCCCATGCTGAATGGTTTTGATACATTAAAAGGATAGGTAAACTCTTCTATTGACAAATGTGTATTATCCGTAATTCTTTTTACTTTTTTCTAACATGTATGGTTTCTCTCCTGTGCTGTATGCCCCTTCCACACTCCTAGACAATACATGCTTCTACAGCCTCCTTTTTGTCACAATTTTGCCCATATTCCTAGTGTGCCTGTTTCCTCCCGCAACGGCTGAGATTTATGAAAGTGACGACCTGTATAGATCCAACTTCTTAATCTTGTGATCACAGTTTCTCCTCCTTCACCTTCAACCGCCACCCATGCCTCCTTGCTTGTCACTTGCCCTTCTTGCTACTTTATAAAAAAAAATGACCTTTGGTACTCCTTGTTCCCACTTTCCTTACGCCGCCTAACTTATTAGAAACTCTGTTTTAATGACACTCTTCCTTTGCAGGTCGTGAACTTAAGAAGATCTTGATTAGGCCATGTGTTTAAACTGTTTCATTGACCCTCTATTTCAACATGAGATGGGAGACCACATAAAACACACTGTAATATCTAAGATGATATTTTGTAATACTATACAGACTATGGGAAGAATTTCATAAATCAAAGTCAGAGCCATACAGACAGAATTGCACAATTTGCAAATACTTTAGTGTAACGATGCCATTGAGTTTTTTTTTTTCCATGAACGACAGATGATAATATTGGTGTAGGCCCAACCTCCTCTATTTATGTGAGTAGAATAGCTTAAAAATAGCTAAAAGTTCCACAGTTAAACTGCTAAATGATCTGATGTTTTTTTAATATTGATTCTGAAAATGTGGCTATAATACTGCCTGCCTTCCCTTCTTTCCTGTAGTGGAATCTTTTGAAGACGTCTGTAAATATTGAATACATTTATTAGACTTGCAGACCTGTTTACCAGTCGTTCATCCCACCATATTCATTGTATTGACTTTTGAATTCTTTGCGATTTCCAAGATCCACAACTGATAATGCCCGGAATATCACGGAAGGAAGTAGCAGGTAACTCCACCATCAGCTGTAAGTAAATTTGACCTAGTCCAGTTTTCTTTTTGGCTTGCGGGGGGATGTTTCCCACCATCCACAGGTTGCCTCCAGAGGCCTCTCTGTCCATGAGTCTGCCCTCCAGAAAAAGAAAAAAAAAGAGAGGGAAACAGTCAGTTCACAAACAAAGAATAAGCGAGGCCACGATCGCCGCGCACACTCACAGGGCAAGCCGAGAAACAGCTAAGCCTCTTACTTTCCCTCTCACTCTTCGGCGAGGAATCATCCAGACTCGCTAAAAAAAAGTTCACTCCAACAAAAAGGCGGCCCGGAATAAGCCTCCAGATAAGGTTAGCAGCGGTGCTGCTACGCCAACGAGCTGGCCAAGATCGTCACTACAATATAGAGGTGAAACCCTTGATCCTGTCTACTCAATCTGTCGAATATGAGACAGAAAATTACTAATAAAAACAACAACAAAAAAAAGGGCAAACCATAATGAATGGCTCTCATACATACCGCAGATGTCTATAACGCGGCACTATGCACCAGTAAGCTGGCGATAACATGCAGTGGTTTGTTCATTGATGAGCTCAAAGCCAGGGGCAACCTACGCACAGCAGCAGAACGCAGAGGCGGCACTCCAGATACTCTCCCATTCATAAATGCCAACTTCCAGAAGGGGCGGTGATGCGGTGACAACGATCCCAAGTGACAAAACTTCTCTCTTTTATATCGTGGACAGCAGACTGCTGAAAGGAAAACAACGCTTTCACATGACACTGGCTAATAATCAACACGGTAACACTTCACCCTGTTAAGCATTATTAAAGCTACAAATGTCCTTCACTCAAGAGCAGTGTGTGATTTTTGAATTTGTCTAGTCTTGTTTGATCAATATCAAGCACACAGTTGCACCAGGAATAGCCCGTGTCACTTTAAGAGCTGCATGGATCCAATTCACTGTTACACGGTGTATTTTCATTCTCAACCTTTTTATGTTAATTTATTACATGACTGACGAAGCTTTACATTAATAATTACGAAGCAAATGCATTTTGGACACACTTTTTGCGTGTATTTGACCATTTAAATGCGCACTTTGAGCTGAGGTAAGATCACTTTACATGTCCGTGTTCTGTTCTGTCTCTAAGCGCATATATATTCCTGAGGAAAGCGCCAGAGTTCTCTTTCACACATTTTAAAAACATGAATAAATCTAATATGCTTCTATAAATCTAAGCACATCCCATTTTGCTAAAGTCACGTTACATGATTTTACTGATTTGCACATGAAATTGAGCTTTTTACGGAAGAAACAAAAAAGTGCGAAGCGTTGGACAGGCAAGTAGAATGGGGTGCAGTAAAGTTTTTATCTCGATTATTGTAATTTTTCATAGTAGTTGGGGAAGCCCAAAATGGCCATTACGTAAGGCAGTAAACCACTGGATCACAGCTTACTGTGTCAGTCAGTCAGTCAGTCAGCTATGAGTAATGGTGTAACTTTGATTTGAAACACATGTATTTGGTACTTGCTACCTTATATCTTTACCTTTTCTTTCATTCTTTTCATGTTTTGGAAAACTTGTCTCGATGTTTCTCTCATGCTTGCTTTTTGCACAACTCCGGTCAGCCGCATACCAAGCTTCATTGCAATTTTTTCTAGGGAATAAATACTTTCTCTGAATCTTTAAAGCTCCTCCACGAGGATCTAGACAGGTGCATATAAATTTGTGCATTCCAGCTTAATATTCGACACTCCAGTGTATTCAGGAGATGTTGCTTTCCTGTAGGACCTCAGCAAAATGAGGAACAAACCGAAAAAAAAGCTGCATGTCAAACGAAGGTGGAGTTTCAAACACACCCACCGATTATGAATCCCCACGGACCAATGGAAGCTCAAAAGGTGTTTAGGAACCAAAACAAACTTCCCCTAAAAAGTTCACTTTGCGAGTTGTTTCAACTGTAGAAATAAACTCAAATCTAACTTCAAGCTAACTGATTTTGTTCAAATGACGCCATAGTTCGCTCTTCATTTTGTTTAGTGCATACCGGGCCTTTAATAGTTACTTTCAAACATTGTTTACTGAAGTACCTCAATATTTGGAAGAATTTTGCCCATTTTTTTTTTAAATGCCATTTTTTTTTTTTTTTTTTTTTTTTTTAATTAGTTTCTAAGTAAAATCAGTATTGTACCTGGTCAGTATTGAAAAGTCCATTTTAATTTTTACGCTTAAATGCACAGTATCCTCACAGTTATTCCATCATATTTTTTCCTTGTCTTTCCAAAACCGTGCCATACACCAGTCTCCCCTTCTTCTGCAGAATGCGATACATCCACTTAACCAATCACAGCGCACCCATCTCCACGACTCTAGACAGTAACGGCGGTGCTTTGAATACACCCGCATCCTAGTTAATCTTTAATACTTCATAATTTTATGTTCAACAAACAAACAAAATAATTAGGGCTGTACCGATAAATTGCATGTGATTGCTCGCAGTATCTCGGCTTTCAGTAAAAGCCGGGTTCTGTGATTAGTAGTAAATCGCCATCACGTGCTTTCAGATGGAGCAAGCATTTAGAACACAGAGCCATAGATCACTGAAGAGCTACGCCATATTGCATTCATAATCACAGATGAATCGCATTCGATTAGGAACACAATATTTTGTAGCTTGTCAGTGTAATTGTTTTGGGAGCAATGATTGATTGAATTTGTATCTTTAGTCCAGTACATTTTTAATGTTATATAACCTAAAGACGCTTTGTGAAAGTTTGAAACAGAAAATAGTGGTTTTCATCTTGCCACTTTCTTGGTAAAGAAAAAATATTTTTACTCAAATTAATTAAAATGGATTTATAGCATTTCGGAACCCCAAACCCCTTAATTTCTTCTACTACTCATATTGTCATAGCTCTAAACAATTTCTCTTTTCCTTCTTTTCCCAAATCAGACCAGACC
Organism: Cyprinus carpio; assembly: GCF_018340385.1. Lineage (NCBI taxonomy): Eukaryota > Metazoa > Chordata > Actinopteri > Cypriniformes > Cyprinidae > Cyprinus > Cyprinus carpio. The sequence goes on from NC_056600.1 coordinate 29,882,758, forward strand.
CTTGTACTGCAGGATAAACCTGAATGTACCAGTGTTGGACAGGAAGTTTTTTAATGCTGAATACATTGCCTGCTTTTCGCTGAGCAGCAAGTGCCCTGATAGTTGTAAGCTCATCCACCTATTTTTATGCATTTTGACTATTGCATAAAAATATTGCTGGATGGAAATTAAGATGCGCATAAATTTGAAAATCAAAGCGCGTGATTTTGCTTCAACAGATCATGTGATAAAACTTTAAGGAAAGTGACTGGTTACAATATGATAGATATAGATTATCTCTGAAAATGTTTATAAACAAAGTTCGGGAGGATCAGGTTCAAATGTCTAGCTCAGCTTGAAGCAGTATATATTGATTTAGGCATTTTGCCCACCCACTCACACACATTTTACCCATGACTCCACAGAATTGATTTAAATTTGAAAACCCCTGAGCAGAGTCCGGGCTATACAAACATAAAAAGTATGTTAGCTTATGTCGTGTTTACTGATTGAGTATTATTATTTTATTAGTAAAATCTTGTTTCACACCCAGGGAATGGTAAAATCTCAGCGTCAAGTACTCCTGTAGCCATCTTCCACTTTACAAGCACCATCGTACACAAACCTCTAGAAGGCTTCCGCATCACCCAAGACATCAGGAGGTTGTAAAGAAGCCTAACCCTGAGATGTTTTTTCAGCACTACAGCGATCAGGCAGGACAAGGAAGAACACCCCTACAAATCCTGACCAACTTAATGGTCAGGTGTGCAATCTGTACAAAACGGTTGCTGATGCATATGGACTGCATACCATGGCTTCTGAAATGATGGCACACAACAGGAGGTACCATGCAGAGTACACTCCTTTTATCCTACTGCCACTATCCCTTACATCCACCATCTACTTCTTTGCCTCCTACTACTACTTTCAGCCAAACAGTCGCAAAACCCTGCCACATCTACTGAAAGATGAATCTCACACAACATACTTTACTTTGCTGCATATGTTTGAAAATAGTTCTGGATCAGGTTTTGATTGCTTATTGAAGTTTCTCATTGAAACAATGTCAAGGAACAAGGTCTTTTTGCTTATATCTGTTACTTAGGTCCAAGTAGCTATTTTTTTCTTTCTGATTTTTGTTAGGTAGTGTTTGTCATTTCTATAATCCTCTTACAGTTTTTTCTTCAGATTTTCTAATGTACATTCAGTTTTATATAACAGCATCAGATATAAACTTGTCTGAGATGAACAGACTGGTTAAACAGTTAAGTCAGTGTTCAATAAAAACTAATTACAAGACACAACAAACGCTGGCCCTTTTTTTTAACTTCACATTTACTTCTCTCCTTTTTTTTCTAAGGAGTGTGCCAACTGAACTCTCTTAGGTGTCGAACAAACACCTTGATTTCAGAGGCCATATTTACAGTATGCTCAACTTCCACACGCGGCCACGCAGGTGAGGTTGACATAGAGGGACATAGAATCCTTTCATGAGCCAAGGAAGGAGTGGGTTCGCCTGGTCTCCCGCTATTAGGAGGAACCTTTATCACCTTCTAATTCAATCCAGTATTGGGAGGCTTTTGTGGATGTCTAAAATTGAACAACGTTTTACATGACAAAGTTAAAGATAAAAACTTTTTTTGTACATGTGCAAAGTCTTTTATCTAGACTACCAGCTTCGTTGATTTGAAAATTAATTGTTTAGAAATTGATGGTTTATTTTGTTAAAATCAAGGACATTGAATATTGTGTGTGTAACTCTTACCTGTAAAACAATTCAGATGTGAACACTGTGTGTTGCAGGGTGCCACACGCACATCCCTTATATACAGCAATCAGCAATGCTTGTATTATATTGAGGGCCAACCTTTCTGGTCAAGTACCCCTGTAGCCCTCGGCTGGAACCTAAAAAAGGAACATGGGTTCCATCAAGCTCCATATACTTACTAGGGCTGTGTATTGCCAAGATCGGTGTACGATATCGTATCACGATAACAGGGGTTGGCGATACAAATGTTTGCAATAAACGGCGATACTGTATCAAGGCAATATATTGGGATATTTCTTATTTGTAGGATAGTATAATTTTTAGGATAGCTGTCATTACGAACACACTACCATTTGAAACCTTAGCAAATAAATATTTAAAAAAAATATTTAACCAGAATCACAGTAGGATCTGCATTTGCAATAATCGTCCCTGTAACATTTACGTTATTGAAACACTTTGTGCATAGGAGTAAAGGGGGGGGGGGGGGGGGATAAGTGCTTGCAGGATCCTTTAGGTAAATGTATAATACGTATACCTTTATTTATTAAAAAGACCATATATATTTGTAGACCCTGCTTTAAAGATCACAGTTTAAGTTTCAATTGTAACTACAATGTCATACCATTTGGATCTGAACACAATAATTACATTTGCTTAATATCAATGAAAAAATAAGAAGTGCTTTACAGTAGTCCTACAGAAAACAAACAATTTTAAAGACATAAAATAACTACAGAGTTGAAACTTTTCACTTGGATTTCACAGGTTTTTCATTTGTATTTATGTTCCGCATGGAATCACTTAGACCTTGACGCGGCACCCTCCAACACACAAAATCGTGTATGATTTTTATTTTTTATTTTTTTAAATATCAATATCCGGTGTGTTTAAGAAACGAGATTTATGGTATATGATGGTTGTATAGTTGCGTTCCTATCTCCGAGCCTCAGCCAGGTACTGGTAATTAAAGGTGTTGCTCAGCATGTGTGCACTATGGCCCCAACACAGAGTACACACAATGGTGAACTATTGTTTTGCTGACCCTCCAATGTCTCCCCCACAACTCGGTATTGGTGCATGTACAGTTTAAACAGTGCAATGGGCAATGTGCTTCTCGTCGGAACTGCCACGTGGGCCACATTAGTGGACGAAACCAACCATTTGCTCTGTTTTGGTCACTCTAAATGCCTTAGCCAAAGTCTGTCATCAAGTGTTTTGGTATTATACCTCCCAGCACTTGTCTTGACGCGACTGCACTCTCCAAAAAGCAGTCTCCTGCTTCCGAAGCAATGTGACATGCATGCATTCATTGCTCTGCGTCTATGTTCTGGATATAAAAAATCCCCACAGTGCTTCTCCTACCGCAGCAATTTCCATTTTCCTTTTTTCAATATTTGGTGCCAGTTTACCAGGAAGTGACGATGTTGTTCTCGTAGGGCCTCTCTCACCCGCTTTAGTTCCAGAACGTAAATGTACAGTACCAAGTAACTGGGACGATTTTGCACATAACTAACCAGCACCCCCAATTATGGGACTCACAGCTAAACATGACCTACCGAACATAAAATTGTTAGTTCCTGACTTAAAACCAGTGGCTACATAACAATATTTTGTTCTTTGGAAACGAAACCATTTGGTCTTTAGCTGTCCACATCCAGAGTTGTCCTGCCTCAAAAAAGATAAAAAGTTAAAGACACTAAAGTGCCTTGAAAAAAATTGTACCATACTGAATTTTTTTATTTTTATTTCATACAAAAATACATGAAATCAGTCCTGGAGCAATCCAGAAAAGTAATGGGTTGAAAGTTACATGTCTCATGAGTTTCTATTTCAAATCTTTAGAAGATACCATGAAAAGTAGAGATTCCTACAAACATTTTCTGAGACTATGTCTGGATTTTACCACTGAAAGTTGCATGGAATTACTAAATTAATGGGGACATGGAACACATGGGAAAGAAACTAGACACACCTGGGAACTAATCAAACCAAACACGGGAGACAGAAACTAGTTCACAGGGGCAAAAAACACACTAAATGAGTCCAGGGGTGTGACAGCTACGTTACGGCGCCATCAGACGACAGGTCACAAGAAAGCACCAGAATTCAAATAAACAATCTTCCGCCTATCTTTGACTTTTTTTTTAGTGGATGGTCTCATTCTGTTAGTGACACTGTATGCTACAAAACCGCCTGGCACTATCGTGACTCCTAGGTTTTGAGCATATGTTGTTGATAAGGGATACAAACAATACTTTGTCCTGAGAACCAAAAGCGTAAACAAAGGAATTACTATCCATGTACAGCAAATAATTTCCTTCATTGGACTAAAGTGCTCACCTTGAGATGTAGGTCCAGTGGACCATACCTTTCTAATAACTAAACATGGGTTACATCTCAAGGTATTGAGTTTATGACTCAGTATTACGACAGAGTCTGGTATATGCACGTTTGTTTTATGCATGTGTTTTGATATCTTGCGCTTACACAAATTTGTAAATACATTCATATAAGCTTTCCATTGAAAAAACAGCGATCCTATTTATTTGGTGCTTGAGAAGCAGGATCTTTATAATGATATCGCGGTTGTGTTGATGAATTTTGCCCCTTTTCATTTTAATCCATTCAGTAAGCATTGACTTTATGCAAACAAAGAAAGTTCGAATGCGCCAGCATCCAGATCTTGAGGATAACAGGTTTAAAGGGTTGCATTCTCTTGAGCAGTGTGTACTAGGAAGTCACAGTAATGATTTTTATTAAGCGTGGCGTTCAACAACAGAAACAAGAAGAACAAGCGTCAACAACAGGAGGATGGAGGATGCTGTAGTCTGAGCTGTGTTTTTGTTGTTGTGTCATGGGTTTCTAGCAGAAAGATCATGGAGATGTCTCACGATATACATAAAAAGTGATTGAAGAACGGAAAAGGACGATAGAATCTCAAAGCGACAACTAGCAGTGCTACATTTGCTACAAGTGCCTGCGCTTCAGCGATCCGTCCATCTATCACTGTTCATCATGCCCGAAATAAGTTGACACAATGTTTACTGTATGTTTTCGTTTAAAATCACGAGGAGGATGAGGCGTTTCAATCAATCAATGTCTGCCGTCTGGTAGGTACCAGTTGTGCTGGTTAGACCCTGCTCTGGGTAGAACTGGTGGTTCTCAAAAATGGCAGTCGGTACTAAAGTACCCAGTTCAGTGGTCCAAGAATGCCAAAAAGTGGGTAGTTCCACAATTAATTCTGGGTACTATGAAAAGGTTTCCACGGTGCGAAAGGCCCTTTTCGACGCGGTGGATGGAACGGTGCTCACATGAGCAAATGTTTTGTGTTTGTAACAGTTTGGCGCATAATGTTAAAATTTTGTATCATTGGATGGAAACATAACTAGTGCTGCTGGATCTTTTGAGAAGTGAACAGCAACACGGATGGGGTGCTACAATCCAGATCCATGAGGTCTTTTCTGTCTGACCAGTGGTACATCATTACAGAGTGCTCTCCCTCCAGAGTGTTTGCATGGCGCGTTCCACTGTCACTGCATTGGCCTACTGCGTCTCTGAGGGAGGTGCTGGCTTTCACTAAGAGATTCACCTCCTGAAGACCCAGAACACATGGGCTTGCCTGATGTTAAAGTCTAAGCTATTATGTCATGAATAGCACAAATAACACACCACTGCAGTGTGATCCAAAGGTTTCAGAATATAAAACTAAATTACAAATAAGACCGCAAGCAATCAAGACATAACAAAAATCAATAAAACATAATTAGATTGCTACAAGCTCGGGCCAGAATGATAAGACTGTTTAACTTTGCTTTAAACATGGACAGAGGACAGGGATCTCAGATAAAAAAGGAAGACTGTCCAGAGCCTAGTGTCCAACAACGCAACAGCACGACCCCCTCTTGATTTCAGTCCTGTTCAAGGCTGAGCTAGAGAATAATTGTTTGCGGGATTGCAGGCACCTGACTGATGTGTTTTAGACACACAAAAAGTTCAGACAGGTACGATGGTGAAGCACCAGTAAGGATTAAAAACAAACATCACTATTTAAAATCAACTCTATGATGAACCGCAACAATTTAGACCGACACTAAAATGAGTAATATGTGGCATTTGCGGACTTGTTAGAAATCTGGGCTGCAGCATTTGCACCATTGAAGCCTGTAATAGAGGACTGGGAAATTCAGCATAATACAGCCTTACCCCTCCTCCGCAAGAGACCCTAAACCCGAAAGCATGTGGACTCTTTCACGATCTTGGGGGACAGAAACTGTTTTACTCTAGACAGAAGTTTCAGAGATGAAAAAAAGCATGACTTACTCCATTAACTACATGTATGCGTGATCAAACAAGGAAGAGTCCAGAGTTATTCCCAGAATTTTCACAGTTGGTTTGATATAAAGAGTGCAGATTTCCAACATCAACAATGTTTTATCCTTTACCCATGAAGGCCCAAACACCATTGCTTCCAGTTTTACTCGCATTAAGATGTAGAAAATTTAAAGGACATCCTGGATCTTATGTCATTTAGACAGGCAAAGCTAGGGTTTCCCTAAGCCTTTCTTGTCAGTGTGCTTAAAAGGCAGATAAATTTGAATGTCATCTGCATACAAGTGAAAAAATACTCCATGCCTTCTAAGAATAGAACCTAGAGGTAAAATATATAATGAAAACAGAGTTGGATAGGACAAAATGGATCCTTGAGGAACACCACAGGTAAGAAGGAGCGTATGATGAGACAGAAGCCTCCAATGCCAACTGAAAAGGTCCTGTCAGTAAGAAAAGATTTTAAAACCAGCTGAGGGCACTTCACGTGGTAGGCCAGACATAATGTTCCAAGCTGTACGACGAATAGAAATGGCAATGGCTGCAACAGTTTCATGTCATAAGAGGCGGCCCATTAAAGATCATCGAAGGTGCTAAGAAGGCATTTACAAAGAGGCTGAACCATCCGGTGTCAACAGGATACGGGCAAAAAGGTGTCGTTCAGAGCTTTCTAATGGTGGGGGGCAGATCAGTGGCTAGTGGTTTGGCCTAAAAACGATACATGAAATTTATGCAAGGATAATATTGGCGATCAGGAAGGCGCTCTGTAATTGCAGTAGCACTGTTTCTCTAGGATCTTAGATATAAAAGGTAAATTAGAAATCGGTCTAAAATTTGATTAAATCCCGGTGATGTCCAAATTAGGTCTTTTTCAATATTGGTCTGCCTGGCCTTTATAAGAGCGGGGACAGAGCCTGCGAAGGCTTTGTTGATAATTAACAGGATCCATGCCCCAACACTTTGTCAAATATCTCCTTAAAAAAACAGTAGGAATAATGTATATCAAGAGGAGGTAGAAGGGTTCAAATTGTTGACTATATCTGTTAGACAAGACAGTAATTGGCTTAAAAGAATTTAAAAACCTCGTGGCCATGACAGAATCAGCTGGATCAACAGATGAGGGTAATATAGACCGTCTAATCACTACTATTTTGTCAAAAAAAAAAAAAAAAAAAAATTATTTGTTTCCTACAGGTTTAAAGACAGATTTTAAAATATTAAACAAGATCCTGGGATTATTTTAATTTTTAGCAATTATCTCAGAGAAATAGCAAGACTTGGCAGCCTTGACAGCTTTCTGATATGATATTAAAGACTCCCGTAGTATTTCATAGGGCACCTGTAGCTTATGCTTTTTCCATCTGCGCTCTGCTCTTCTGGAAGCTTGTCTTAGATGGCGAGTGTTACTGTTCAGCCATGGCTCAGTTTTATTTTTCTGATGTTTAAGTCTCAGAGGGGCAACAGTATCAAGCACATTGGTACACAGAGAATTAAATAAACTGAGTAGTTCATCAATATCTACTGTATTTGCTAGATGTTCAATAGGAAACATCTGATCAGCTTAAAGAAATCCAGCTGAAAATGCTTCAACAGAGGATAAACCTACACGTGACCATTTTACAGTTCTAACAGGTGTAATGATATGACAAGAAAGATCGACATTAAAAACAACTGGTCTATGATCTGAGAAAATAGGATCACCAATTTGAACATCTCAGATAGGGAAACCATGAGTTAATACCAGATCAAGTATATGTCCATGTACATGAGTTGGCTCGTTTACCCATTGAACAAAATCACAGGCTTCTATAAGATTCACAAAGTCTTTGGCTAGTGAGTCATGAAGAGTCACAGCATACATGAATGATAAAATCACCAACAATTAAAAGTCTCTCGTAGTTGTCAGGAAGGGAGGAGGTGGAGAGCTGGGATATGCAGCCGACACATCTTTGATGCTGCATATATCCCATGTTTTTCTGATGTTAAGGAGCATATGGCGGTTAATAATAAAAAGACAAATACGACTACGGACAAACCCCCAATAATAAAAATACAAATACAACTCTGGGACAAACAGAGACAGGCGGCAAACCATTTGAGCCAGCGCCATCTTTTTCTATGTTTGTAATGGTTGTAAAAAGTACTATAGTAATGTATAGAACGTTTGTTTAATGTGAAAAAATAGTACAGGACAAATAATTTAACCGAGAATGTTTAGTGAAAAAAATATAAGCTGCAAAAAAAAATTAACAATGAACATATTTACTTTTATTTACACAATATGCAAAACAAAAATACAAAATGTATGGAAAGTACTCAGGCTTATTTCAAATAAATTACACTGCAAAAATGAATAATGTATAATAGCAACATGTAGCATTGGTAACTGGCATCTAAGGTAAACTATAAGAAAGTGAGGTTGTTTCAGCTGTATGTGAAAAAATTGTAATGTACCCATTTTTCACTGCATGCTTCCAACCATTGTCTCTCCCTGCTCATCTGTGCTCATTCTCTCCTCTGACACTCTCTCTGGTTATTCCCATCACTCTGTCCTTAGTTTATATTTTTGTAAGCTCTCACCTGTATCAGGACACTTGTAATCCTAAAGCAGAGCAAATAAACCATGCCTGTTAACAACAACAGCACAATGAATTTCAGCAAAAATCTCTTTATTGACTTGCTTAGTTTATATTTTTGTAAGTTTTTCCCCAGCAGGCTTATTTTATCCAGAAGAGTACTAAAACGAGAAAATGGAAACACTTATGAAAAATATAAGAGAACTTTATGTTTGCAATCTTAACATTAGAATAGACACACAACAGGGACATGCATATACAAAATACTTAAGTGCTAAAAGTTTGGTTTGAAACATTTGTAGACATATCTTGAATGACAGACTACAAAACGTAACAACAAAGGGAAAGACTTTTGCCTTATATAACATTTCTCATACTCTCTGTGCTTTGTGTTAAAAAAACCCCTAGCTTTTAGGTATTTGAGTAAATGAAAACGAAAACACAATACTTACATTTCAATGTGAATTCCCCACAGAACTCTCACCTGCCGTGTTCTTTAAATATTAATACCGGTATTTGTCATCCTGCGGCGCCAAAGTGATTCTGAGATATGGTAGGGGTGCGAGAGTGCACATTTTCAGAGTACATAAAGATGTATAATGTAAAAGCGAATAATACTGCAAGAGTACTGCATGCTCCTTAAGAGTGTAAAGTGGTTTAGGTTTAGGATGATTTTAAGTAAATTATTTCTCTAGGCCATTAAGCTGGACTAACAACCAGTATTAGGTTATAACCGTGGAAGGTCTGGAACATATGAAGATAGTGCCATACATACCATTATTGCAACCTGTGTTGAACTAGAAAAATACTGAACATAGAAGAATACCCAACAAAACAAAACAGTCAATGAAAAGATCCAGAACAAGGAAAACAGAGCATCAAATGAATTTATGATGTTATGAACTATAAGGAACTCTTAACACAAAACATAAACTTGAACATCTTAAATTACCTAATTGATTTGCCAACTTTCATGCAACAAACCATCAAAAAATCTACTAAAATATTTCCCTGGCTCTCAACAAGAACGGCTACTCTGTCAATTCAATTCCATGCAGCCAGGGGACTTTTTGAACCCTTTTACGCATGTTGATTGCAGGCTGTTCATAATGCGAAAGAGCCTGTTCATTCTACTAACAGCTAAATGTTTGCCTTACATGAAAGCTTTTATTCATAACCATGTTTTTGCATATAGTACTACCTCAATGAATTCAGCTGTTGCTTCACAGTGTTTGAACTGTGGATAGCCAAGGTCTCGCAATGTTCGCAGAGCTACTGTCACGGAGCGACTGAGTGTCTGTGCGGCCAAGGAAACCTTCATCTTCTGAGAATCGAAATGTACATGCTTGTCTGTTAACTTGTTGGCTGCATGCAGTCCATCTTTCATTTGGATGTCATTTAATTGAACTATGTGTGTCCAGTTGATCTGGCCAGTACTGCTCTTTATAGGACTGTAAGCCTGCAGCATATTCCGTGACAGCTTCAACATGTGGCAAACATCCATCATTACAAACACCTTCTCACCAGTCACTGGATGTGAAAAAAAGGTCTTTAAGGGCTCATAACTGTCACCCAATAACTTGCACAAACCAATGTTCAAATAATAACCATCCATCCATTTCATACAACCCTTATTGAAGTAGTACCCAAATGGAGCCGCCACGCTCATGCAGTTCCTCCAATGCATGAAGAATTAACACCTTCTGTGTATCTGGTGACAGAGTGTTGGTGAGGTAGTAGGCAATTGGAGCCCCATATCAACAAATCCAGACATGTTCTGTGTCTGAGGATTGTACTTCTGTGGCAACATCTGTTTCATTCAAACCACCACACAAACAAACAAATACATACACTTTCTCTGACTAATGAACTGTACTTGTTTCTTGATGGCCATGGCATCCAACATCAGAGTTACACATCCATATTTAGCTGGGTCTTCCTCTTGTCGTCAGATCTTTTCAGCATGTCCAACATCATCATGTTGAGGACAGGCTTGGCACATTAATGTTTGTATGCATTCAATGTGTGCAGGTGTATGTGTGGAATGTGTCTGAAAACAGTGGAGGAGAGAAACAGATAGGATAGAATTTGACCATAGCCATAATGCTCACAGTGTGTTTCAGTCTTTAAAAACCAAAAGTACAAATACTCACAACATTAGGCTAAAATAAATACTACCTCTAAAAAATCATAACAACACACCACACCAACAATCCCCACCCATCCTTTACTCCTATGCCTTCCTGGTTGCCAAAGGCTAAAATAAATATTACTTTAGCCCAATATATTCCACTAACTAATTTACATGACAATGCTACTCAAATATTAATAACCAGTGTGACGATCAAACCCTACTCTTTTGTTAGCGATGTGGGGGAAAACTGAAGATCGTTCGAGTGAGTTTTATCCCGCTGCTCCATCCCGTACTCCCTCACAATTTGACCTGTCCATGTTCAAAGTTCCTCAGCGCCTATTGGAAGATGTTCACTGCATAGCACGGAGGACTCGCTTGCGGAAAAACCTTCTCTTCTTAAATCTACTTCCCACTGCCTCCTCAGCTGTATGTTTTTGGGAAACCTTCAGCGTGTGAAAAGAGTTAGCTAGCCAACTACTAACAGTTAACGTTAAATTAGATTCATGTCGCTTAGCCGAAACGAGTAACGCTAAGTCGGCACTGAAAAAAAACACGGCAATATAAATAAATATTTCGATTACGGGCGATTTACCATGTATAATTTACCATATGCTAAAACTATACAATAAAGAAATGACCAAAAAAAACCATATCACCCAAAACAACAGCAAAATATCGATATCGCTAGCTATTAACAGTGTGACTCCGACGGTCTATTACTGTCAAGTTGTGTCTACATAATGTTTTAATGACCAAATACAACCAGATCAGTGTCAGTCAACAACTTTTCAGTCTTACCTGTGAAAAGTAATTCCCTGAGACCTATTTTCAATTGTGCGGCGGTTTGTACAGCCCCAAGCAGCACACGGGAGGCATTTCTCGGTCCATTATGAGATTCCAAAAGCTTCCCCCAAATGTGCCCCGCAAACATTTATATGACATTATGGATATTCCTGTCAGTGCAGCCATTTCCTGCAAATTATCTCTTTTCATCGATATCTAACTGCTCCTTGCTAGTTCAGTCAGAGAAGTATAACAAGAAGTTATTTGTTACAACAAAAAGCACTGCCGGTTTCGGTGTTCACGGGTGTCACCGAGTTACTGTTTGCCTTTTTTTCCACCCATGACACTCCTCTTGTTACACTACAAAAACGTAGGTTTTAATCCCCAGATATTTGAGGCACATTTAAGATAAATATTCAGTTATTCCTGTATGTTTCCACTCTACATGCTGAGTGAAGAAGCAACTAAGAAGCAACAAAGCTGTGATTCATTGTAGTCAGTTACATGTGTTTTGGTGGTGAGCACCTGTACATATACGTCTGCTTATACAGCAGCTGTAAAAGCAGGACACAGCTACTGTAAAATGATCTCAGGCATTAGTTGATGCATATAAATTTGATTACAGTACACTGTCATTGTAAAATCACTGCAACTAGCTTATTATATTTAGTTAACTGAGATTCTTTGAAAAGAATGTTCTTCGTGCACGGAATAATCATGTAGTAAAATTACACAAATAAATCCTTTTCACTCTAACATCCTTACATCCTGTAATTACATTCAGTTACATTCATAAAAATAAGAATGTGGAAACTAAAACTACAAAAAAATTTGTGTATCTGCCTTTTATTATTTTGGAATAAATATAAAATGCATGTGGCAAAGCACTATAGAAATGTATAATTAGTATTAAAAAGTATTAAATAATAATAATATTAATAAACACTCAAAATAGAATTATTTGTTCTATTTTTTATGTTACATTTATTTAACCAGGAAAAAAGTGACAACATCTTAAGTGTAATAGGACATTGAAGGCTTTGATGCCTCATGCTTTTAATAACACCACCGTATATGCCTCCTCTTTTAAAACACCACACACGCACTCCTTTTAACTACACACCGCACGCACCTTTCATGTATATAAGGGACTGTCAGTTTTAGCAGCGTTAGCCTTGTTATTAGTTATGAAAAAAATAGCATTGATTAAAATATTTTAATGTAGTTAATGCACTGGTCCCACCAACCATACCTGTATAACATACAGTTGACTGTTGACCAATAAGATTCAGTGGCAGCAAACTCCATAAGTACAGTTATGCCATGTACTTCAAGATATTGGGTGTTTGCATCATATTTATATCATACAATATCACCACGGTAAGCGAGAACAATCACCGAGGTAGTGCTGATTTTTGTCCTGAAAGTTTAAATGTGATTTTATATAAGTAGTTGATATTGTGTTATATATTAAACAGAATATTACCCTGTGGGGTTATTGCTCAATCTTTGCAGAGAACATATTACCTTTAAAGCCATATAGCAGAAATGTTGTGCATCTCTCGAGCAACACAGCGGTGTTTACGTTTCCTGAATGAATCCGCGTTTCAGTGTTGCCAGATTGGAAAAATGTCCAAGTATTGTACCAGAACCTCAAAATTATCGTATTTGGAAGAATACGAGTCAAACAGAGAGAATACAGCTATCATCTAGACAAACAATGATTTGACACAACGCAAGTAAAATTACCACAATAGATGAAAAAAAACTAGGGAGTACCTTAGTGGGAAGGTTCAAACTCCACTCCGAAGTCGCTGTCTTCTGATGCCCAAGGCGTGGTTGCCAGATGTTGAGGGAGTCTTTTGTGGTAACAAATTGATGTCAGCTGCCATGGACAGCAACATAGTGCTGATGCGGGATGGCTTAAGATGCACAAAAGCAGTGCACCTCCCCGAATTTTTTTACACACTCTGAGGTGTGCACAAGCCCATTCAGAGTATGTGAAATGAGCCATTTCGTAGCTTTGTTTTGATGAGGTTGACTTTGGAAAAAACACGTTCACATTTTGCATTTGAATGGGGAAACATGGGAACATTGAGGGCAAACTTTCCCAATTCACTGAACACGGTTGCCCTTTCGAAATCCTGCAAAGTAGAAATATGGTGCCAGAATTCATCAACATCCATTGCCTTTGTATCTTCATTTAAGGCAGGCGCTGTTGCATGAGGAGAAGCTAGACGACTACTTGCCTTGCCATCAGTAGTGAAGGCAGGGAGAGATTCACAAGATTTGAGTCAAGAGGGCATCATCAGCAAAGCAAATTCATTGGGTTTATTTCTCCGCATGCAACCCGGGAGAAATTGCGATGGAGCAGATGCACATATCGGTTCAGGGTGTCTGCTGGCATGATAGCCATAATAGACTTCTGCATTACTTTTATCAACGATGCACGTGGGCCTCATTCATACGAAAAACATAACGTCAGACAGAAAATTAGGGGCATACAGATGTTTTGAATCCTACGTGAACAACTGTGGTAAGTTGATCAATAAGTGAACAGATGCTTGTTCCAGTGGCTGACCATCAAATGATCATGTGTGGTCTCAGCTCTTGTACGCAAGCTGTCAATTTGAGTTTACCTAAAGTTGCACGCATAGCTAGTAAATTGGTAGAATGACAGCATTTTGTTCATTTCTTGTATTTTTCCTGAACCGAAGCCAAACTACAGCTCATTAGTCCATCGTTAACCAGTAAGTTTAGAAGGTTTTAGCTTTTTTATGTGCAAATAGCAGCGTAAACAAGAACATGAGGATTTAATCATCGCATCATGCACTTGCAGCACTTCTGTGAAAGAAGAAAAATGGAAATTAAGTCTATAAAAGGAATAAAATACAAAGGATCACATAAAAGATATTAATAGGCTATAATATACTAACAGCATTAACAGAAAGAAAAAAAAAGTGCAACAAGCATAGGCATATAAAGCATTTTTTTTCCTTTTCTTTCACATCTTTATTTGATTTAATCAATCTGATCACCAAATGGGTGCCTCACTCAATGCTACAAAAATCCATTCAGTTTAGCGCTGCCTGAGATTTCAGAATTCCAAGGCCCTCACTCTAAAATGCAGTCAACCAAAACATAAAAGTTGCACTGTTATTAAACAAAGGTCCGGCTGGAAAAATCAGAGGTGCAGAGCTTGCCCAAAACAAACACTGCTTTGGCTCCTAATATGAAGGGATTTTACACGGTATAAGAACAGAGGAAGTATAAAAAGCCATGTTAGGTACATAATACATAAAAGTATGTGCAAACAATGTTTAAAAAAATGGCAAAAAATTGAAAACATTGGATCTTGTGGTATGAGACAGGCTTGTGAGCCCAGTGCCATTTCAGTTTTGCTTGACATGTATGTATGCTGCTTATACTGAATGCCACTACGCTTAATTTGGTTTTATTGGTAAGATATAATTTAGCATATTTATTTTTCATTCTTGTTCTATTCTGAATACATTAAATTTAATATCTAATTATGTTGTAGAGTGAGGGGAACTAAATAGAATGTATTTTTAATTTACGGGAGGTAAAAATAATATTCAATAAATCAAATAATATGAATGGTGTTTTGGAGTAAGCTCAATTTCACTTTATGAGTTTATGTCCTCTTTGTGGCCGGATTTAGTTTCTCCGTGTCGTAAAACTCTAGGGTTTTAAAGGCGGGTGATTTTAGGAGCATGAAGTTCTGTCATGCATTTATCAACGTGCTATCATTCATATATCAGACTGGGGGCATACAACGTTTCATGAATCACACGCTGAACTCAGTCGTAAGTTGATTTGTGCACACATATCTGCGCTTCTTTCTATGTACGATTGATTATAAATGAGGCCCTGTGTGTTTAGTCTGAGCTTTGGGCCATCATTTTTGTCGGATCTGATTCAGTGTGGAGTGTGCAGCAATAAAACATAGTCTCTGTCCATTAAAGCATAAGAAGGAGTGAACTGTGTAGGTTTCACAGACCTTGTTCTTTCTAAATGAATTGTGTAATCACCACCTTCTCACTTACAGTGAAAAATACTGATTAAAGTCTGCGAATTTAGACAGTTGGCCACTGTCTGTCTTGGTCGGAATAGCTCTGCTACCAGTTTCCAGAAACAGGGTGAATCCTAGTTGTGCCTGCATCGAAAAATTGAGTCACGGACACACAAAGCGATTTTTCACATGGCCCGATGTCTGTCGACTCATCCAATCAAAACGCAATTGCATTTTTTTATTATTCAGGATTTCGGTTTTAGATCTCTCACAACAAAGTAACAGTCACGTAATGACATGCTTAGTTATTAGTAGTTGTGCTTTGATGCCTACTCAAAGGCTCACTGTGCTGAGTGGTTTTCTAATCATTTAAATATATCTTTCAAGACCTTCACCAAATGGTCTCCAAGGGTCCTTATGCTATGTTTTATCAAACAGTTTTATTATTATTATCATCGACTTATCCCATTGAGCTATCCATTATTATTAATGTCTCCGCCACTCTAAAAGAACGGGTGAGAATATTTTTTTCAGGTGGCGTTAGGGATCGTAATTAAAGCAGGAACAGCATTGAGGTGTAAACAGCTTTGTTACAGTTACATTACCATTGGTACATCTTATATTGTTACATCAAGCTTTTGAATGGTACATAGTAGCGGTATATTGTTGAATCGCAAATCTCCACAGCTCCATATTATTACCCACTTCGCCATTATACATTTAGTCAAGCCGAATTTCCTAGTTTGTAAAGTCTTTGGAAAAGATCTAACATAGTAAAATGTTTACACGTTATGTGAAAACTAGTCCAAGTATATAAATAAATAAAAAGGGAACTTATAACTGGACCTTATATGATCTCTGCTGAATAAAGATGCTTCATTCTTTTTTCTGAGAAATCCAAATCTCAAATCCTCAACCACATTTACATCATTTTGGGGGTGAATTATGTCTTATTCCTCTCATCATGAAGCAAACAGTAAAAAATAAAAAAAAACTTGAAGAACAGTCTAAGCTGCGTTGTCTTCTGTTGATGATGAAGTATTCAAGCGGCGTGCTACCAGTGAAACATTATCATCTCAAAAAGCGTGTTCAGCGTGGAGGCGTGGTCGCGTAGAAGATCAATGAAGGGAGGCGTGAAAATGGGCATCGTGTTGTTTTCTTATGGATTACTTTATCACCAGGGGTATTTGTTTTCGGCAGCACTTGTTTTAGTTTAAAGTGGGCATGTCAGGCTTTAAAGAGATATCTCTCTCATGTCTCTGTGTTGCCGTATTCACTGAGCTCTACAGTGTTAGTTTTTAATAGTAGCGTTTGTAATCTGAAGATCATCGCGCGAGGCAGCAACTCACAATTGTTTGTTATGCTTTATTTTAGCCGCCGTGCACAAAGTTTTTGTTGTTATTATGTCTGTATACAAAAAAGTAGACCCTTTACAGATTCGATTGATGTATTGCTCTTATCTGTACGATCAAAACTGAAAGTGTTATTTTGAAAATACCCCAAAAAGCGTATACGCGTTAATTGACTCCAGAGGGTTAAAGACAGTGCTCCCCAAATTCCATCGACATGTTTCCTGCCACACTAGAGGAGACATAACTTTGGATCATGTTTACACGAACTAGTTGATGGAGCTAGTCGCGACCCCCCTCCCCCACCTTGGACAGTCTGATCACCTTTCTTTTTTCTCAGCCCTGAGGATTCACCCTCATCAACGGTGTGAAGCCATCAGTGAGGACCATCAAAGTGTGACAATGGACACAGCATGATTTACTCAGCGACAGGTTTCAAATACACGTACTGGGAATATGTGTGCTGGTCTCAGGATGCCTGTGGGCTGTCACGCGGAAAATTTGATATCCTACTACCTCCTCCTGTACTGGATTACAATCAACACCACAATTGACTGTGTTTCAACAGAGAAACGGATCCACAACACACCCTAATCAGAAGCCATTGATGAGTTTAAGGAGGTCACGACTTCTGCTGAAAAGCCTGCAACACACTGCCTTCAGGTCAGATGGCAGCTCAGGCCTACAGCAAATCCAGGAGCTAACAACCTGAGAGGGGCATCAAAACTTTTACAAAAACTATTACCCCGGACACATGTGGCGGGGCATCCAGGTCATCAGCAACTACAAACCATGCGAACTACCACTCCAACGGTTTCACAGACGTCTCCTTCCTTAACAAGCTAAATGACTTTTTATGCTCGCTTCCAACAGTGACAGCAAGGGAGACGGCCCACACACTCCAGCAAACCACGCCAAGCCTCCAAACTCGCACTCCACAGATGCTCTACACTGCATAGAGCGGATCCCAGCACACGCAAGGCCTGCTGGCACGGAGCAGCATTCCTGGAACTGTGCGATAGGGGGCATTGTGCAGGGAAACAGGCTTATCAGGGGTCTTCACAGCCATTTTCAACCCGTGGTCACTGCACCCAAGCAAACTGTACCCAACAGTAGCTTTAAGTCACACATCCCATTGTGCCAGTGGCCAAACTGAATACCGCCCAGTAGCATCCTACTGTTGCCTGAAGTTGCTTTGAGTGAATGGTCCTAGCCGACCTCAAGCGACTGCCTCCCACCCACACTGGTCTCACCCACCAAATTCACCTACTGTTCTAGCAATAGGAGCACAGAGGGATGCAGTTACACAGTGCTGCACTCTGTAGCTCACCACACTTGCTGACAATAACAGACACAAATGCCGCTAGGACGGATGGTTCGTGTTGTTGTGACTTCAGCCAATCTAGCAGTTTAACACTGTTCATGCCTCCTCAACGGACACACCCAAAAATGGGAGACTTCGTTAGACACTAACACTCCCTCTGTAAGATGGGGATTATGGAGATTTCTGACAAAACAAGACCTCAGCATGGTTAGGTAGCCACACCTGCTCCCCACCCCTCACAGACTGACACCGGCGTAAACAGGGCGGTGTGCTGAGCCCCATTTCTCTACTCCCTCTACACCACGACTGCAAGCCTGTGCATGGATCCAACTCCATATTAAGTTTGCAGAATGACACACACGGTGATTGGATCATCAGAGGACAACCCGATGCGGACTGCCTACAGGGGAGGGAGGTACAGCACCTGGCCACATGGTGCGTGACAATAACCTGCTCCCATTAACACCAGCAGAGACAAAGGGAGGCTCATTGTGGACTTCAGGAAGAAGAAAGGAAGAGCAGCATTACCACATCCACATTAGCATGATGATTGTTGAATATGTCTCCAGCTTCAAGTTCGCTGGGAACCACCCATCTCGGAGGACTATGTCCTGGACACACAAAACACCTCCAGCCTGGTCAAAAAAAGAGCTCACCAGCGCCTCTTCTTTCTCAGGACGTACTGAAGAAGAACCAGCTGTCTTTAGCCATCTGGTGAACTTCCAGCTGGTGTGTGATCGAGGAACATCCTGACCAGTTGTATCACAAGTCTGGTATGGGAACTGCTCAGTTGTTGACCATGCAAAGGCCAGGGGTGGACTTACCCATTAGGCCAAAGGGTGGGCATGCGACGCCTTGGGCCCCCCCTAAAGCCAGGGGGCCCCTAAAAATGCTTTTCATATAGTAGTTGTTCGCATTAAGCGCTGACACATTAACAGTTGCTGTTTCACGGTGTTTATTACCACGACAACCGTCTGAGTCCAGCGGCTTCCTGCAGGTGTTAATGCGGCTGTATGCATAATGGGTACCATGAGCGCTCAGACCCCTGACCTCGATTTCCCCATAAAACATTTCAGCTGACTGAACCAGCCATGCCATTTATTATGAATTTATAAGTCTTTTTGCATGCCAAATTCAATTTCTGCATAGAAATATTATAATCAAACAGAAGCAGAAAGGGGTATTGCTATATAGAGTATCATGAGATCGAGTTAGCTCACAAATAATTTAATTTATTGGTGTGACGAGCGGGCGGGGAGCCAAAGAGTCGATGGGAGCGGGCCCGAGGCCGGGTGGGTGATTGGGGAAATGAGCCACACCTGCTTCCCCTCCACCACGCCGCAGCTCTGTTCCCGCGACCGTATTACATCACTCTCGTCACAGTTGCCTATTTTACAAATGGGAATACAATGAATTCATGATGTAAAAAAAAAAAAAAAAAAAAAAAAGAGGCTAATAAATGAGGCTCATATATGAATTCACATATCAAAAATTATGTTGCAGAAAATCCTTTACATGTTAAGATATTAAGCACAGAGCAGCATAGAAAAAAAATCAGAAAAAAGCAGCTATATAATTATAGGACAAAGTTTTGCATAGCCTATATTTGCCATTGCATAATTTGTGTTTATATTTTAATTGTATACAGAATTTATAAAAAATAAAAAGTCAAAGTATAATCGGTCTATTTACAAACTTTCCTTATTTTTATATTTTAGATATCCATCAGTTATGGTGATGAAAAAAATGACTCACCATCTCCTTAATGGGTGATGCCTTTAAAGAGAAATGCACGGATTACATAATCATGAAAGAGTTTTTATTTTATATCTGAATTATTTCATTTTAAAGTAGAGCTAGTGAATTTAAAGCTTTCTATTTTTTTTTTATTTTTTTTTTTAATCAGGTCTGTAGAGGCAAGATTAAAGCTGAGTTTAGGTTCATCATTGTGAAGTACTCCTGTTTAAAACCCCAGGTGGCAGAAAAGCGTTTGCGCGTTTTTCTTTATTTCATAAAACGATTTTCTTGATTTGTTGATATTGTGAGTGCACACAAATAAAACTATGGCCCTTTCAGTTTAGAATGGGATGATTACTCTTACCGCCGCTTTATCGCAACGAGGGGAAGGCTGACCTGCCTAGCGTATTTAGTTTGGTTTCAGATCCTGTTTCAGAAAAACTAGACAAGTGATCACGCCGTGCGCCGTTAAAAAAAAACTAAGAAATAAAAAAAACCAGCCTACATTTTACAAAATAAAAAAATGCTCAAACATTTTTTCTAAAATTTACTTTATAAAAAAACTAAATGAACTTTAATCACTTTTCCATTACAGGGTGCATCTCAGAATTAGAGATGTCGTGATGTGTGCGGAAAAGGAGTTTCATTTATTTCTGGTAATTCAAGCTCAGGTATGAAATCATGTTATTGAAGTAAAATTCAGTGCACACAGGACTGAAGTAGTTTTAAATATGTTTAATCTCACACATGCTAAAATCATTTCAATTAAAGTGCGCTGGTGCATTTACCATCAGCTTATACCTCTCTCTCAAGCAATCACACAACAAGCGTCATGAATGAGCTAATGAAACAGGCATTCAGGTAGCCTACCATGAAGCACCTCTAAATAGGCTGTGGAACCTGATAACTACTGCATAAATAGACCTATTAATGAAAAAAAAAACAAGAATACAATACGAAAAGCCTGAACCTGTAAGCTCACAAACAATAGCCTTACTAGGCTCACGAGAAGCATCAACAATAATTAAGCACTGTCGCGGTGGTGGTGGCGTATTCGGTCAATGTCATATCGTTGTTGCATGTGTGTAATGGTAATTTAGACATACAAATGTTCACATATTTTTCATCCGGCTACTACCACGCCATAAAGTTAATTATCCACCGCATCCCCTGCCCGTGAATTTTTAGGAATGTCACAATTCAGCGTTTTAGCCACTTTTTATCACGGTACCGTGGGTACCCGACCGGTGCAGGACTCTAATGGAGGTGGATCAGTTTTGTGGCACTGCTGAGGTGGTGCTGGAAGCCCTGTGTTTCTTTGACAGTGGCCTTCAGCCTCTCATCTGCATTTTTTAGTCTCTTGTTTCTTATTTTTCCTCACTTGACAATACCCCATAGATTCTCAGTTTGCAGTGTTCCGGTCTGAGTGAGTGTGCTGGCCAGTCAAACGCACCAAACGGCCTGGCGGTCATCATTTTCTAACCTCAACTTCTGGCGTGCTTTTGGCACCGGATCCTCAAGCAAGCTTACTAGGAGCTTCTCCCATCATCCTCCCTCCCAGACCTCTAGGACCTTGGTTTCCAAATGAAATGGCCAAAAACTGGCTTTCTACATCTGAAAAGAGGACTTTGGACCATTGGGCAACAGCGTGCAGTTCTTCTTCTCCTTGGCCCAGGTAAGCAGGCCTCTGACGGCTGTCTCACAGGTTCAGGAAAAGCTTAACAAGAGGAATATCACCACAGCTGTAGCCAAACTCCTTGACACGCGCCTGCGTAGCGGGTGGCTTTTGATGCCTGACCCCAGCCTCAGTCCGTTCCCCTTGTGAAGTTCCACTCAAATCCTTGAATCGATTTTGCTTGACAATCCTCATAAGGCCGCGTTCTCTCGGTTGGTTGTGCATCTTTTTCTTCCACACTTTTTCTTCCACTCAACTTTCAGTTAACATGCTTGGATACAGCAATTCGTGAACAGCCAGCTTCTTTGGCAATGAATGCTTTGTGTCTTACCCTCCATGTGAAGGGTGTCAGTGATTGTCTTCTGGACAACTGTCAGATCAGCAGTCTTCCCATGATTATTGTGTAGCCTAGTGAACCAAACTGAGAGACCATTTTTGTCATATATTTTTAGATTCATTGCAATACACAGCAACTGAAATATTTTCCCCTGCAGGTCTTTTATTGTTTTGAGCATGCTCTTGATACTGATGATTTTGGCATACAGCTCATGAAAACCCAAAATTCCTATCTCTAAAAAATTAGCATATTTCATCCGACCAATAAAAAGAAAAAGTGTTTTTAATACAAAAAAGTCAACCTTCAAATAATTATGTTCAGTTATGCACTCAATACTTGGTCGGAATCCTTTTGCAGAAATGACTGCTTCAATGCGGCGTGGCATGGAGGCAATCAGCCTGTGGCACTGCTGAGGTGTTATGGAGGCCCAGGATGCTTCGATACAGCGTGCCTTAAGCTCATCCAGAGTGTTGGGTCTTGCGTCTCTCAACTTTCTCTTCACAATATCCCACAGATTCTCTATGGGGTTCAGGTCAGAGAGTTGGCAGGCCACTGAGCACAGTAATACCATGGTCAGTAAAACATTTACCAGTATTTACTCAGTGGTGCCAGAATTGGCACTCTCATCTCCATGATTAGGTGCGTGCCTGAAAAGCGAAATCTTCATCTCCATAAAAAGCTTTTCAGCCTATGTTACAGCATCCTGGGAACAGCCTATTCGATTCAGAAATTTCTTTCTGTGTCTTTACCCCCCTCTCGCTTGAGGGTGTCAATGATGGCCTTCTGGACGGCAGTCTTACCCATGATTGCGGTTTTGAGTAATGAACCAGGCTGGGAGTTTTTAAAAGCCTCAGGAATCTTATGCTAATTTTTTTAGAAGGACCTGTTTGTATTTAAAGCCATTTAACATTTAGGCTACAATGTAGAAACATTGGACACAACTATGGGGCACCATCAGTAAACATCAAAACAAAAAGGAACCTCAAGGTTTATCTAAGAAAATGTATGAAAATGTAAGGGGTCTCCATTCCTCATATTTTGCCTGGGGCCCCCTATTCACCACTAAATTTGCTCCCTCGCCAAAGGCACCGCAGAGTGTGGTGAAAAACCCCGCCCAGCCCATCACAGGGGCCACCACTTCTGCTATTGAGGACATCCAGAGGAAACAGCTGTCTCACGCCGAAGCTTCGCAGCATCCCATAAGGACTCCTCTCACCCCTGACTATAGACTGTTTAACCCCCTGACCCCTCCGGGAGGCCCTTCTTAGAGCCTCTCTGATAAGGACCAGTAGATTCAGTAACAGCTTTTTTCCCCTCAGCTGTCTCCCCTTACTAAATCTCTGCCCACTATCGCTTCCAGGTGTTTTTTTGGCATTTCATTGAATGACGTGTTTTTTGTATCTTAGGTAACCACAACATGAAAAGGTGGAATTATCAAGTATTTAAGAGCAGGAACAGCTTTTTATATGATTTCAAGAATAACTTCTTTAAGTTCTGTTACACTGAATGATCTCTGACAAGCTGTATTGGGACAAAACTCTTAGAGTCTTATTATGTAATGTAAGTGTTGGTTGTTATGGCGTAAAAATATTAAGACAACAGATGTATTTGTTAACTTGCTAATTTATGTTCATTTAAAGCTGTAATGGTAAAATCAAAGGTCCGGACCCGTTAGGCTGAATGACAGTTTTACACTTTGGAACATTAGTTTCCATATTTTGATGTTATTTTCTCCAAAGTTATTTGAAATATGAAAGTAGACACTTTACTTGCATTTAACGTCATTATATATATATATAAAATTACTTTTGTAAACTTGTTTTAATGTGGACACCAAAATGGTGACATCTTGTCTTTGACCCACATATATCGAGACACTGGCATTTAACAGTAATTATGAACATGCACAGTTGATATTGAAGTAAACATTTATTTGAATAAAAAAAGTTACATCCAATTGCTGAAAACGGCAATCACATTGACTTTTGGTTTATGTTTCTTTGAACAATAGATTTCTTCTCACCCAGAGTCCAAACTGATGACTTTTTGAATGTAAGACTAATGATGCTTTAATCCATTGCTACAGCAATCCAGTGCGCGAGGGCTGTTGAATGATTGAATCTAATTGGTTGATGAATGTTTGGAGGTGTGCATAAATCTAGATAGTTATGTAAAATGAAAGTAGCATTTTGTTAATTACACTATCAACATTTGGAACTCTATTATGCACCCTGATTAACTGTGATGAATATTCATGCATACTGATACCTAACAGCTTTTTACATTTTGCAATGTGCATTCTTATTTACAACCTGTTTACATTCCAGTTAATTTTCGCATGAAAGCTACATATACAACTGCAGCAGCACAACCCTCAGGCAAAGAAAACATCTTCTCTTGTACACTAACAATCAATATATTAAAGTGCTTAATGTATATTGAAAATATACTGAATAATATGTGTTAATATATTACAAGATACTGAATAATACATAAGGAATTGATACCTTTCATATATTGAAAAATGTGACAATATATTTAATTATGTAGTGTATTTATTCAATAATAATATTTATAATATATAGATATACATGGGATAAAATACCTTTAAACTGAAATAAATAATATGAAAATAAACCTGTTAAATGATTTTAACAAGACATCCAATACTCCAAAAATAGAAAACTTTAATATTTGTTTTCAGTTTTTTTCATACATCACAAATATTTTTCGCAATAAATGAAATGTGTAACAAAGCAAACAAAGTAACACAAAAGTTTATGAATGTGTTCGACTATATATAAACCCAAGCATTAACTCTTGAAATATAAATTGAGTGTTAAAATAAAGCTATTACATGTAAAAATTTATTTTTATATGGCTCAATATATAGCCATACATGACCCATGAATATACTGCAGTATAGTTTCCATGTATGGAAATGTATTATTTTAGAAATTGCATTATATTTTTTTAAAAACATTCCCATATATTTTTTGTTTTCATAAGGGAATACTGTCCACTTAATAATATTGATTGCATTCCACTGTATTCTCATGCAAGTCCGTGCATGGGATGTAGCGAGGAATCTAAGAGCTGCTGGTCACAGGTATCTGCAAGAAGAAAAACGCTATATATGATGAGCTTTCTTGCTTGATTGCTTATTTATTGATAATATTATGCTTAACAATTATTGCTCTCATCATTGAGTGCTTTTAATTATTATTTCCAGTACACATTTATAAAGCGTGCATACGAACAGATTTGATCTTAGCATGCTTTTAAATCCATCGCTAGCAGCTCATATTTGTAAAACTGCCTTTGGACGTGGAAGAGTGCTTAGCATCACATCAGGGTCTGAGCACATGAAATGTACTTCTGAGTTTTTGTCCTGACAAGACTACAGGTGGTTTTGGAAGTGTAAGCAGTTTTTTGCAGCCTCGCCGTTCTAGATGAAAGGATTTGGACGATGACTGGTGGTCTTTATATGTTAATGACATTAATCAGTCATTTCAATGCAGGCAAAGAGAGCTGAAACCATTCATGTCGCACAAGTTCAAGATCATTTGTAGATTTGACATCAGAAAGAGGGGAATATGAGCGCTTTTCTGTGCGATGTTCATTTTAATTTTGATAACGAAGCTTCTCTTACCTCTGAGCTGTTAAGATCCTGGAAACCTAATGGTTCTGAAATCAGAGGACTGTGGTGCTGAGACCTGAGCATACTGCATCTTTAGAAAAACACGGGGTGTTAGAATTAGGGATACATAAGAAATTGGTTCTACAAGAAAGGGTGTTTAACAACGAAAACCCAACAAATGTCTTGAAATAAAATATTATTAAGTGGAGCATATTTAATGTCGTTTCAGAGCACATATTGACATACTTTATAAACAACAACGATTTCTGAGAGTACAAATGTGTGACTCAAACTCTTTCTAGAGCTTTAAATCTACATACCCTTATGTGCCTTCAACCAGAGTACTGAACCTCTCAGTCAAAATGTGGACTTTTTAAAAGTGTTTTACTTTCAAATTGACAGCCTAAATTTATTGCCTTCATTAGTAATAGAAAGTAAAGCAAATTTAAAGCAACGAAGTCCTTAAACTCACTCTGTATGAAGTGTGAGGTGGATTATTTTGAAATCAGCAGGTTTGTTAAATTATTTTGTTCAATTATTTATTTCTATCAGTACAAAAAACACACAAATCAAACCCAGTCAAACTCAAGCCCAAATCTAAAATATAACATAATTATCTTGACCAAAACATTTTATGCTATACGTATTTTTAGGGCAACAGTAAAAATGCTTCTCATGAACTCCATCTCTCGCAAGCGCCAGCAGGTTTAATATTTGAGAACATAATGTGTGCTGAGTTCACTTTATTTATTTCAAGTTTATTTGTATCGTGGCGGCTTAACGATAGAAATCGTTGCAAAGCAGCTTTACAGCAAATGAAGTTTCTACAATATTTAGTAGTAGCTTATCAGTGGTGACTGTCAGTTAACATCAATTAAAGACAATCAAACAGACGATGAACACTATTAACAGCAATTATTATATGATGCAATCAAACTTATAGCAAAATGTGGTAGTTCTGTATTTACTCGTGAATTTTACATTGAACTGGAGAGAAGTTTGAGCTCTTCTGATTTGGCGCGTCACTCACCTGAGGACGAAAACAGCAAGGGATGGCTTTACAGGCAAATGCTGACAGACAGATGGAGATGATAAACTCAACCACGGCGAATAACAGTAACACACCACTGATTCCCACATAGAAAGTCTGAGAGAAAAATCAACATGAACACAAATAATTAGAACAGTAGTGTTGAGCGCACCTGCTTTTGTGTCGAATAAAACACGAGTTCCAGTCACGCCGACGCTGTCTTCTTCCTTCCATATACTGAACCTTGTTACATTTGCTAATAGTTCACTGCGTGACATGACAGTAGTTTTTTTTAATGGCAAAATGATTCTAAATTGGCTTCTAATATCCAGTTAAATAACCGTTTGTAACCTTTTATCTGTGAATTCTCATACACATGCAAAAAGTTTGAGTGTTTTTTCGATAATGGCCTGAACTCAGCAGTAAACAATAGCTTTTATCATCTCAGATCTATTGTGAAACTGGAAGCATTCTAATCAGAAAATACTAAACAAATGTGAATATTTGGGCTCACATTTTTGGCCATTTTTCTCCTTTGAACAAAAAACAAAAATGCAATTTCGGTGCATCCCTAGTGAATATAGAAGTTGAAGACATACCTTATAATTTCTTATTTTTGAATAACCACATTCAGAACCCCTGCAGGACATGTGTAGTTCTATAACCAAATCCAGTGAAAGAAAAATAATGGCAATGCCTGCGGTTATAGTACTGAAAATATTCATTCCCAGTGAAGCCTTCACCTACAGGCAGAGAAACAGAGAAAACAGATTAATACATTAGCAAAAACTTTAAAACATTGTGTCAACACCTTAAATGTAGATAGAAAGCTATAGGGAGTGTGATAAAAATACACTATACTACACATAAATGAATGAAACAGCAGTCATCAGGGTCCAAGCACCAGTGGCTCATGTGGATAATAAAGTGAAACAATTATAACTTGTCTTTTTAAATATAATGTTGTTTTTTACAACAAAGTCCGGTCAATCTTCACAGATTTTTTTTTTTAGCTTACAGCGAAAATCAAATTTTTTTTGCATTAAACCTAACCAGAAGAGAAATAGGAAGCATTCTGCAAAACTTGACTATAGATTTAAGCTTAGACAGCAGAGGATGAAAATGTGCCTAATTCGCCCTTCAGAAAAGTTGAGATGGTGTTTTCTTTTCATCTTGCTTCTGTATAATGCATATTAAAGTAGGGTTTATAAGCGCAAGCTGCTTTGTTTAGAAAAACAAAACATGGGCGATTACTACCAAATGGTGGTCTGGGGCACATAAATCAGACTGAAAGGGCGCTTTGGCTGCTAGCGATTAAAGAGCCAGAAGCTCACAACTTCAGCCCACGGATCAAGCCCAGAAATTTATGTTAAATTATACAACACTGTAAAAACTTTGAAATCACCAGCATGATTTATGATGTCTTGCTTTTATGAAATTTGATCAAGAGTCAACTTTTGACACATCTTGATGTTATTAGTTGCTGAAATTTGATTGGCTGGTTGATGTTATTAGTTGCTGAAATTTGATCGGCTGGTACTGGCCATGTCTTTTTTTTTTATGTATTCGAAGCCATATTTACTGCTTATGATAATATATCAATAGATGCCTGAATAGATGTGCACCTTTGGGCCCTTCCTGACAAGTTTAGGGTCTTTATGAATTATGGTCAGTGATGCGCATACTATACATTTAGGGGAGAAAAAGAAGAAGAAATCAGTATAAACCAGTTCAGAAAATCAGTACAAACACAACAGAACACTAATTTCTGTACTGCCAGCTGGTGCTTAGACCCCCAAAAATAATAAGTGTGGTGTACATACCAAAACACAAACTGGAGGGAGAATTAATTTTTGTTTTCTGCAGCAATGCAGAGTGAGCTCTGAGACAATGTACTGAGAAGAGAGAGAAAGGACAAAACTTGCCAGAAAGGAGGGCTGAAATATGTAACTTGTTTTATAAAAGACAGAACACTTAATTGTATGACTGTTTCTTACAATGAGAGATCCCCAGAAAGGAATACCAGCATAGACAAAGATGGACTCTGCCTGAAGTTTAGACACAATGCCAAACAGCAGAGTCATCACACCGATCATTATCTGGACCGTCTGTGAGGGACAAAAAGAAGTGTGAGTAGCATGAGAGTCTTTCATAAAGGGGGACAATATAAAATATACAATATAGATTTATGGCAGCTGTAGTTATGGACTTATGATTGTACTAAAAAAATATATTTACAAAATATTATGCAAATATGGAATTATCATTGTATGAATGTCCTTGTATTTGCAGATGTGCAAGATTGGATTACTTCCCTTTTTTTGATAGTTTGCAGCTCCTACAACATTCTTCTCTGTGACTGACACACTGTAAAGTTTGCTGTTTATTCTGTAATTGATAAACCTGATCTTATACTGGTGTGTTTCCTGCACTGCCACCAAGACAATAAGTCACATTCTTCAATAAATATTGTGTATGCTTTGTTAATGTGTGTAGTACTAATTTTTTAATTTATTTAAGTACATTTCTTACTCACATTGACAAGCACATATAAAAAAACAATTAATTTGTGTTTAAGAGACAATTCTCACCCCAAAGGCTTTTGGTTGGCCTTTGAGAAATGCCTGAACTCCATGAAGAGGTGAAGCTCCCGTCACCTGTTGTACATAAACAGGGAAAGGAGCATTTGTCACCGTTGTTTGTGTTGCTGGTTGCAGCTGGATGACGATTGTCGAAGAGTTCACAGGAATGACAGTGTGGGACATTCTGGTTTCTCAATCTCAAACTGACCTGTACAATCATGATGGATAAAGCATAAATGATATGATTATGGGGAAGCAGATCATGTTGATGATCCATCATTTAAGGCTTTTTTTTAGCAGATGCTAATTTCAAAGACACTTATAAAAGTGACTTAGAAGCGAGTTCACCCAAAAATGAAAATTTTACTCACCCCAGATGGGTCTTCTTTCAGTTGAATCCAGTCAGATTATATTAAAATTTTCTTTGATCTTTGGCTGTTTAGCGCACTCAGTGGAGTGTTGCAGTGTTTCAGTCAAAAGAAGTTAAATAAAGCGCCCATACCAGCTCCGGGCAGATGACGTACGGAGGTCATAAAAAAAAATAAACATACATAAAAAAAAATAAACAATCAATTTAAATGTAGCTCTCACTCAATTAAACAAAAACAATCACCTCCAGACAAATTACGAACTCAGCTCAGCGCTGCGCATGCGCCGATCAGAAGTGACGAAGTCCTGAAGTCCTGCGCTCAGATCATTAAGACAGGTAGGCCAGAAGAGCAAGCCATTTTTCATCTGAAAATTTTGGAGCTAGCGAAACAGCAGCTGCTGGTGTTCTGTGCCCATCTCTTGACAGAGAACTTTGAAAAGCCATGTGCTTGTTGCGCTGGTTTATATCTTGTTGACTGTGTGAATGGATTCATCCATCACTTGTTTCATATCAGGGGGCATTTTCTTAGCCGCAAGGGTTTGTCTGTGTATCATGCAATGTGTCCACACTGCAAATGGAGCGACGGCCTGTACTTTGGTTACCAATCCACTGTGTTTACCATTCATTGCCCGCGCTCCGTCAGAGGAAATTCCCACACAGTTCTTCCATTCAATGTCATGTTCACGTACAAATGAATCCAATGTGGTGAAAAGTTGCTCACCTGTTTGCGTTCAGGGTGACAGAAAGAAAGTCCTCATAATTTCTCCTTCATCAGCACATCTAACGTAAACCAACAACTGCGCTTCTCCGGCAATATCGGTGCTCTCGTCAAGTTGGAGAGAAAAAATGAACTCGATTAAATTTTCGTGATTATCTGCTCTTTCACATCCATTGCCATTAGAGTTGTTCCGATTCCGATACCAGTATCGGAAATGCCTCCGATACTGCCGAATATGCTGGGGTACCATTCTTTATTCATGGCTGTGTTTTGGGGCAGACTTGTAGTGAGCCACACTCCCTTGAGAGAAGCAACAAACCAAATGAAATGGTGTCAGGATGCTTTACTGATGCTGACACAGGACTGATGGTAGCGCTCACCTTTCTTCTCCGGACAACCTTTTTCCAGATAGCCCCCCCCCCAAAAAAACAATCGCGAAGGAAAAGGGGCGTCATCGCGAGAATAAGACTTTGACCCGTCTCCTCAGCAGTCCATTACTATACTTTCTGCAGAAGATCCAATCTGTCCCGATGTGTTTTGGAAGCGACGTGGCTTCTTTGGGACCTTCTTGAACCAGGCCATCTTCAAAGTCTTGGCTCACTGTGCGTGCAGATGCGCTCACCCTGCTGCTGCCATTTCCGTTTTGAGCAAGCCTCGCATGTGGCACTCCGATTCCGCAAGTCGAATCCTCGTTAGGAGAAGATCCGTGGCCACTTGCTGGACTTTCTTGGACGCCCTGAAGCCTTGCTTTACAAGAAATTGAACCTCTTCCTTGAAGTCTTGATGAACCGATAAATGTTGATTTAGGTGCAATCTTAGTAGCCCACAATCCTTGCCTGTTGAAGACAAATTTTTATGCCACCGCAATGTATGGCTTGCACGAGTTTCTTTGCAGGTCAAAATGGCTTGTAACCAATGAAGAACAATCATAGTGCGAGTTCACGATGCCACATCACCCTACTTTTAACATGTCAAGTCTGCCATTTTAACCCAACAGGCCTGACCACATAATGAGTCTCCGAGCTTGTGCTCGGTCAACAATTCTCACCTGAGTGCTATACAAGTGATTAACTGAAAATGATTCAGCAGGTCCTTTAATGAACAGCCAATGAAATGCAGTGGAAAGGTTTTTTTTTTTTTGTTTTTTTGGCGATTAGTTATTTCCATGGCAGAAAGAAAAGGACTATGCCAATCATCCCGATACTCTTCAATTAACCTTCAGTGGAGTATATGCAACTTGCTAACCTCTCACGTTAACAAACTTACAGTAGCAAACTTTCAATTTCAGATATTTATGTAATTCCAACTTGGTTGCCACAGACTGTAACATGTGGGCGATGACAAAGAGAGAAATCAGGCATAAACAGTTCAGAAAAACGTAAAACACAACAGCAACACTTTTACTTACTTCCAGTATGGTGCTTAGACCCTCAAAAATAAAGGTTGTGTACCTACAAACACAACTGGAGGGAGAATATAATTTGTTATTCTGCCAGCAATGCAGCAGTGAGCCTGCCCGTAAATTGTACTGCAAAGCGACGAGAAAGAGACAAACTGGAGGCTGTGGCTAAATAGGAGACACTTGTTTTATAAAAGACAGAACACTATCCCCTTTTTGTTACCTGACCTGTTTCTTCGCTGAGAGATCCCCAGAAAGGATCCAGCATGGACAAGATGGACTCTCCTAAAGTTTAGACACAAGTCAAACAGCAGAGTCACTCACACGGACGTTATCGTGGACTGTCGAGTGAGTGACAAAAAGAAGTGTGAAGTAGCATGAGAGTCCTTTCATAAAGGGGCGACAATATAAAACTATACAATATAGATTATGGCTAGCTGGAGTATGGACTCTATGAGTGCGTACTCAAAAAAATATCTTGACAAAATATTATGCAAAATATGGGAATTATCATGTATGAAAGTCAACTGTATTCGCGCGATGTGCAAGATTGGATTACTTCCCTTTTTTTTGAAGTTTGCAAACTCATACAAAATAATTCATCTGTGGGAATGGAACCACCTGTAAAGTTTGCTGTGTATCTGTAATTGATAAACCCTGCATCTTATACTGGTGTGTTTCTGCATGCCACCAAGACAATAAGTCACATTCTCAATAAATATTGTGTAACGGCTTTGTTTAATGTGTGTAGTACTAATTTTTAATTTATTTAATGTACCATTTCTGGCACTTCACATTGACAAGCACATATAAAAAAACAATTATTTGTGTTTAAGAGACACCTCACCCCAAAGGCTTTGGTTGGCCTTTGAGAAATGCCTGAACTCCATGAAAGAGGTGAAGCTCCCCGGCCACCCGCTGTAACATAAACAGGGAAAGCGAGCATTTGCTCACCATGGTTTCAGGCTGCCTGGATTGCAGCTGGGATGACGAGGCGTCGAAGAGTCTACACAGGAATGACAGTGTGAGACATTCTGGTTTCTCAAGATTATGAAACAGATCATGTTTAAATTGATCAAAACAAAACAAAGCAAATAACATAATCAAATAAACAAATAAACTTAAAAAAGATCAACAAAATTTAAAGCTCACCCAAAAATGAAAATTTTACTCACCCCAGATGGGTCAACACTCTTAACAGAGGCTGAAGCCTCAACCAAAAAATGAAAAATTAGGCTGTGTTTTACTCCACCCCAGAAGCGGATCTCTTGACAGTTGAATCCAGTCAGAGTTAATATTAAAAATTGTCTTTGATCTTTCATGCTGTTTCCATGGGACATCAGCTGGCTGTTGCAGCTGCTCAGTCCAAAAGAAGAAGTTCAAATAAAAGCGGCCATTCCATCGGAGGAAATTCTACACAGTTCTTCCATATCCAATGTCATGAGTCTACGCACAAAAGCGAATCCAATGTGGTGAAAAGTGTGCTCACCTGTTTGCACGCTCACTAAGACGGGATGCACAGAAAAGAAAGTCCTCCTTAATTTCTCCCTTCATACAGCACATCTAACGGTTACCCAAACAACCGCGCTCACCGGCAATATCGGTGCTCTCGTCAAGTTGGATGAGGAAAAAATGAAACTCGATTAAATTTTCGCGGATTATCTGCATCTTTCACATCCATTGCCATTCAATTCAACTACAGTTAGTCACCATATCGCTTTGACACCTGAATCAATGCTAATTGATCAGCAGTTTTTTTTTGGTCTTTGTCCACACATAACAGAAACAGTCTTAAGTTTGGCGCAGGGTAGGGAAGAAAAGTCTCACCTTAAATTGTGTGGTTCTCCAGTTTTGGCAATCCAGTGAGAGATAATGAACGGCATTCACGTAAGAGCCCTCTCACTGACTTTCTGTAGTATTGATTTTTGACCACATAGCTCCTGTAGTTTTCACTGAAAAAAAATTCAAGTGGTTTTGACTCCAGTGATTCGTGCTTAGCTGTCAAGTGTCTGTAGCATTTTGGAAGGTTTAAGGACTCTCCTTGCTACACTCGCCAGCAAATCACACACTGTGGTCGCGGAATCTCCCCGATCGCTGGTCTGAGTGAAACCACCCAATCTTTGTCAGCTTCCAATTAAAATACACGCAGCACTCCATATCTAATCAGCAGTCCAGCTCATGTGAGTACTTCCAATTAGCAGTTAATTTGTTGTATTATATTGCCAGCAGGCAGTGGTAGGATAGGTGAGCATTTTATAACATTCAAAATAAAAGTCTTCCCTGCACCACACCCCTGTGACCCCCAGGTTAAGAACCGCTGCTGTAAACAAATGTTAGTTTTCACGAGCCTCTACTGGCGCAGCAGAAGGCTGACCGCATACTATGCCCCTGACCTGCTTCTGTGTGCAACTGTTAGCACAAGCCACATTTAAAGTGATTATTACATTTGAATATGGATAATGTTCTTACAAAAAACGCACTGAGTCGCTTACAGGAGACCCTCTGTTCACCCCCTTGAGCCATGTGAGACACTGCCTTGTTATGGAAGGGCTTTTATTTCAACTCTTTGACTGAAGCACTGCAACACCCACTGAGTGCTACAGTGAAACAGCTTTGAAAGATCAAAGACAATTTTTAATATAACTCTGACTGGATTCAACTGAAAGAAGACAGTCATATACAACTAGGATAACACTAAAATGAATAAAAATCATCACTTATTTTCAAACTAACCCTAAAAAACCCTCTACCTAGCCTCCTTTTCATGCTGATATATGATTCATTAACTCACAACCGCAGTCTGTAAATGTGACCGTGATTTCAATCTAAAAAAATCTTTTTTAGGCCTACTGTTCTACTGGAAAAAAGTCACATCTTGATGGCCTAAGGGTGAGTAAAATAATTTTTTTTTTTTTTTTGGTGAACTATCCCTTTAAGGGCACTGCGCGCCGACATCTGCCTGGGGCTGTCTTGTGCACCTTACTTCCTGATTCCTCAATTTCCACGTTACAGTGACAGTAAACTTCTGCTCTGTCTCTTATGTGTCAGTTTAATATTTACATCATCTGCATTAGGTCGCAATAGAGTGAGTTTTGAGCAAAAACACTGTGTATTAATCTCATACTGTCACATACCGACACATGAAATAGATGAGCACTGACTTTCTGAAAAGCCCTGCATGGATTGAGGCGTGTGAATCAGGATCACGAAACCCAGAGGGTCTCTATTACTGACAGTTAAAGTCCATTTCTGATTTCATTGTTGTCTGTATTGTCACATTTCAGTCTTTTACTTGCTCATGTTTTAAAAAATACATATATTTTTGGTTATTTTATATGCTTTGTTGGTGGTTGATGACTTTCCCTCTGTACATGGCTAAGGGACGAGCAGTTCTGAGCTGCTTGGAATTCTGTATCATTAATTTTAAAAAAATAGTGCTACATTTGATGTGACATTGATGGATTATTGTTCAAATAACATGTTTCATTTTAACATATAAAACAAAAAATAACACTAAATTTAATAATTCTTAATAAATTCCAGTAAAAGAAAAATACACAAAAACATACAATTACACAGAATCATAATGGATTCGGCAATGGATCTCGAACCGCAGAATAATAGAAAGTTAACTTAACGTAAACCCCTGACTCCTCGAGTAAACACCTTTCAACTAGAAGTACACCAAACACACAAACACGCTTAAAATCGTCACATTTAAATGATGGCATCATATAAGTTATGGGAAGGTCATACTTACCGATAAATAACACAGAAGTTGAAAGCTTTGGTTTATAGCGTTCAGAAATGGAGTCTTATCACACGACGAAGTCAAAGTTTCTTTAGTTTCGGTTTACCTGTGAAACACCTCTAAATCAGAGAGAGCTGCGACAGGGAAATGCTCGATCGTCACGTGATTCACGTAGACAATACTTGCAACAGGGAAATGCCTCGAGGCTGCGTCACGTGATTCACGTAGACCTCAAATACTTCCAACTAATTTTCTGGAGAAGTTGCTAAAGATCGAGTTGTTGGGCACGTTCAAGCTCACACAGGTGCGCAACGTTTTGCTACGTTTCCCGGGTTGAACGACACGTTTCCTGGAAACGGTGTGCAACGGGTTTGAGATGCGTTTTCTCTTGTTTGGTGGGTGTGTCAGAAATGTCGGCCCAATCAGCGGCAGCATGTATATAAACCACGCGGTATTAAAGAGACACCTCGCACAATGGGCCCTAGTAAAGTAGTCTTACAAATGTGTCCGCTGCAGCTCGGTATATGCAAAAATTGAAGACATTAGAAGACATGTTTGCCGTAAGAGTTTTTATAGTAAAATATAGCATATCACCATGATGATGTAGTTGTTTATATTTTTAACTTCATTGTAAAGGCAAGTTTATTTATATACCAAATTTCCACACAGTGGTAATGAAGTGCTTTACAAAAAAATGAGAATGATAATTAATACAAGGTATTTAAAAAATTAAGAACTAGAAATAAAATAATTTAAATTAGAATTGATTAGCTACTTCAGGAGATAAAATAGAGGTGTTTTCAGTCAGAATTTGTAAGATGTGTGCTTTCATTTGTTTTCCAGCAACCTTTGGAACAGGCTAGTGTGCATCAAATGGACCCAGTCAACTTCCCCACTAGGCCTACACATTCCTCGCTTTGCTTACCACTGCATTTGCCCCCAGCTGCCCTGCACCACAGAAGTTGGCTCCTGCACCACAGAAGTTGGCTCCTGCACCACAGATGTTGGCTCCTGCACCACTTAATTTGTCTCCGACTACTGCACCACTTAATTTGTCGGTTGCTGGACCATCACCTGTCTGTGTTCCAAAGTGGGTACCAGTGTCAAACCCCCAACTAATGCATAAAGGTACATTGTTCATTCCTAGGCACAATTTTTTCCGCTTATATATTTTCTGTGACTTATCTATTTAAATGTGTGCTATAGATACTAAGCCATGGACGACACGGCAAACAATGCTTCTAATTTCTCTGACAAAGCAAATGGCTGAAGACTTTTCAATCTCCTGTATTAAAGAAAGTAGAAGTGTGGGAAAAAGGTAGCTGCACAAATGCTGGTAAAAAGGGATATGACTTTGGAGCAGAGGCATGTGACAATAAGTTCAGGCAGTTAAAACACAGGTTTGTTTTGATACTGGCATTTGCATAATTTTGGGAGTAGGGGCCACTGAAGACATTTGCTATTTCTGGGTTTCTATTATTAGATACAAAACACTAGTGGACAGTAAAGAAGAAGACTGGGAGTGAAGCCAGCAGCTGGGTCTTTTCTTTCATCAATGAGGACTCCTGGCTGATGATCCTAGTGTGGAACCAGTCTTGATCGCGGCTTGCAGTCATCTTTTGCTGGTGATAATCTTTTCTATGTCAATGTTTTTTTTTTTTTTTTTTTTTTTTTTTTTTTTTCATCAACATGAATTAGCACATCAGATGAGTTGAGTGCATGTTATATCTCATATGCTTTATAAAAATCTTATACATTATTGGATCTTTTATTTGTAAGTTTTAATTCAATCACCAAAGTGATTGCTCTTCTATAATGGCCTCACAATTGACATTCTCCACGCTTGGATACAAAGTAGCTCCAATGCTGTCATCTACTTTACTGTATAACTTGTTAGTGTTACTAACAGCCATTTTGACAGATGTCCATTATGTGACTCGGGTAATTAGGAAGATGGGTTAACTGGATGTTTAATGTAGCTTTGTTGGTACATGATTCTAACTTACAGTAGAACTGCAAAATGTATTTGGAGGAAAGTGGGATGTTTGCTGCCTTGATCATTGCCATTTTAGGCCACCAAGTTTAATATTTCTTTCAACTCAGGATCTTCATCAACTTCAGGACCATCAACTTCAGGACCATCAACTTCAGGACCTAAGCCATCAGCAGAACATGGCAAAAGAGAAAGCACAAGTCTGAAGCAGCACCTGAGTGGTTTGAGCAGTATGTCACTGGAGCAGAGGAGGCAGATGTCAGAGCTCATGGCTCCCTGCAAAAGCAAGCAGGAAGTGGCAAGTGAACGAATAACATCTTAAAAAGAATTTGTTTCTGCTTTGAAGAAGAAATAGAAACTTGTGTTTTCCTCCTTTGCCATATATTCTGCTGATATTTAGGTTCTATTTTGTTTCCTTCAGTATACTGTACATCATGCCATTAAACAATCACCTCACCTTAATGATTTATTTATTTATTTATTTTAT
The DNA here is from genome assembly GCF_018340385.1 of Cyprinus carpio. Taxonomy (NCBI): domain Eukaryota; kingdom Metazoa; phylum Chordata; class Actinopteri; order Cypriniformes; family Cyprinidae; genus Cyprinus; species Cyprinus carpio. The sequence continues at coordinate 29,920,752 of NC_056600.1, forward strand.
TTTTTTTATTCAATATTTTATTTCCATTCTTTTATGAAACAAAAACCTCTGAAAACTTAGGGTTGACACAAAAAAACATTAAACAGAAACTTTAATCACTTCTCCACCAAAATGAAGCAATTTCATCCCTTTTTTTTGACCTTGAATTATTTTCTAGGTGTCCTGCTTGACAGTCATTGTCATCGCTTTGCATCCACCCTTCACAATCCTCCATTTGGTGGCCTTCCTCCCTCAAGAGAGAAATTGTGCAGAACACATGCAGCTGTGATATAACTACTGGTACTTTTTCAAAGGTCTTCCATGGGCAAGTACTTCAGACGTCTCCATTTCCTTTAGAAGGCCAAATGTTCTTTCAATCACAACTCTGGTTGAGCTGTGGAGTGTGCTAAAAATTTTTGCCTTCTTTGATAAGTGCCCATTATCTCTGTATGGTGTAATGAGATGTGCTGAGCTGGTACAGCAGAGTCTCCAAGCAGGTGGTAGTCACTTCTCATTGCATCCTGGAGATGGCCATATAATGGGCGGTTCAATATACCCTAGCATCATGCACAGACTTCTGGCCAACCAGTGTACACATCCAGGAACATCATCTGTGATGTACACACTGCTTGGAGAGTTGAATACTTGCATGTCCCTTTCTGTTAATGTAACTGTTTCTGTTGGAGTGTGGGTGCTGGGATGGGAATGTGTGTGCCATCGATTGCTCCAATGACTCCAGGGAAGCCAGTTTTATCCTGAAAGCCATTTGCCAGGCTTGCAAACTCCTCTCTCTGGGCCATCGAATGTATTCATTTCTTAGTGTACAAAGAACCTTGCAAATGTCAGAAAAGATATAATGAAGGGTTCCTTTTGACATGTCAAACCAGTCTGCAACACCTCCCCCTGAAGCTTCTCTTTGTTTTGCCAACAACCAAATGGAGCACAGCAATTTTTTGGGGTGTCCAAGGTTACATTTATCAGGAGAGGACCAACTTTCTCACAGAGAGCCTGTAGAAAAGTATATGTGCAATATTTATAGTAGAGATTTCTACATCGCTATGATGCTGTAAAATAAGCTGACACAAATATTGCTATGTCTGTTGTATACACACTGATGCACATACTGCTATATGGGAATTTGTAAATGTAATTAACAACAAAATAAATTCACAAGAGCAAGTATATTGTTTTGTACATGCTTATTTACATTAAAGGCAAAATAACTTTAATAAGAGCACAAGTATAGATCTAGAACTTCTTTAAGTCTGTCTAAATATTTATTAGTAATTGCAATGTCTTCTGGTCTATTTTCTTTCCTTAGGAAGGTGTGCTAGACACTGATTAATGTAACAAACATACTATACATTTTTATATATTTTTTGATAATGTATTGTGGAGTGACACTTTTCATAAACTTTTTTATACTCATCTGATTATATAATGGTAAATATCACAAAAGTATAGTACAACAGTGATCGGTCAATAATGATAGCCTACTCACAATAAAAATAATAAGGTCATATAGATCATAACACAGGAGGCAGGAGGTAAGAAGTGGATTATCCTTCACCTGAAATGTTTGTCTTTTCATCCTGAAATGCGAGGCAAATGTTGGATCACAATAATTAGGGACCATTAGTTTCCACAAAATCCTTCACTTTCGATTGGGATGTTCTCTTTCATTCTGGACGGCAAGGGCAGTGACTGTAACATCGAGGGTACTTTGCAGCATTAAAACAAGTATTTATATCAATATCATCAGGCTCCAAAATTCTTCAAAAGAACACAGAGAATGGCCTTCTCAGCTGCCATAGTTGCAACGCTTGCGTCATCACAACAGGGTGTTCAACACGCCACCGTTTCCGTTTAAAAAACATTTTGCAACGTTTTGTCGGGGCTGAACGCAGCCGTTGATACAAGTTGCAAAATGACGCTGTGATGACGTCATTGCATAACCATTACACAAAACAGCGTTTTACGTAGAATACATATATATATATATATATATATATATATATATATATATATATATATATATATATATATATATATATATACTATTTATTATTTGTAAAAGTAACATAAATGTATGCAATATAAATGTAAGTAGTATCATCTTTATGATCGGATTTTTTACAACATTGAATTATTGAACAGTTTATGTATATTATGTATTTTCTTGTTAACTAGTAACATTGCACATTCTGAACAATTATAGTTGTAAGCGGTGTACTGGTAGTTAGTGTGCTACACAAAAGTCTATAAAAATAGGACACAGTGTACTGTTTATATGAAGGAACGATACGTATTTATTTTTCACAGGTGTCTTACCTGTGTTTTAAATTCCACATTGCACTTTGTGTCTTCAGGTCACAGGTTTCAACTTAATGGATAACATCCTGGAAGAAAATGACTAGTACCTTTTTAGTTTGTCCACATATTTTGTTCTTACAGTGTACCTAACTGAACAACAATTATAAATACAAGCTAATAACATGCTGTATCATAAATGTGCATATATTATTGAACATTTGTAACTAGCAGCATTGATGCACATTTGATGTTTGTATTGTTAGACATCTTTATCCAGCTCTCTCCAGGCTGATGTGCTGCTTGGCTGGCTAACTGTTCAATGGTTTCCTCTTTTTGTGTAATTCAGATAAAAATATGTCTTTTATATCATTTGAGTCACTGTACAAAAGTTGCTAAAAAGTTGCCAAAAAACTTTTTAAAAATAGATAAATTTGTTGTTAGGTGCTTTTTTTATTTATAAATGTTGCTAGGGTAGTCTGAAAAGTTGATAATTCTAGCAACAAATTGCTAAGTTGGCAACACAGGCAGGAAGTTCATAGCAGACAAAGAATACATTGAGTTGTAGAGACAGAACTGCGATTTAAAAGAATTTATTTACATTACTTCTAAAATACATCGACATGTATATGTAGTTATATCAGTGTTGTTTTTAAAAGATAAATTACGCTAATATTTGAGGATTAATGCGGTCAACTATTGCTGCTTGCCTTGTTAACATATTTTAAGCTAAAGTTAAGTGGGTTAAAGACGCTGTGTTTGCTGGTGTTTTGAAATAGTTGTCTTGTTAGTGTGTTGTCTTAAGAACTTAATTCCAAATAAGTGAATTATAAAATTAAGGGAAAATGTGTCTTAATGTGTTTAATGTTTTTGATTTTTGTTCACTTCATAATTATGTATATATAAATATAATAAACTTAAAACATTGTTTTTACTCATTTAATCATATATTTTATGTATGTTGACACTTATTATACACTTATTTGCAGCAATGGATTTATTTGTGTTGTCCTAGTATAGTCTACTCGCTTGTCCTCTCGATAGTCTACCCACACCAGGGGTTCCCAAAGTAAGGGTCGAGGAGGAATCAACCACCTAGTAGAAATCAAATTTCCAGAAATCAAATAATTTTATTAGAAATTGTCTCTGTGCCCCACCCAACTAATTAGGTAAGATTAATGTTGAAATGTAAGTAATGACTAAATTATAATAAAATAATATTGTTGTTGTTAGACTGTTGTGTTCCTTTGTGTTGTCATATGCTATAAGTGCATGTGCACTGTTGTGCAAAACGTTTGTATAGTTAAACCACCTTCAGTGGAAAGTGGGTACTGTTATTTTGGGGGTCGTGGGCTGAAAAGTTTGGGAACCTGCTCTTACACCATAGTTTGCTGTGCTATATGGGCATGGTCCAGTCATGAATGTACGGTTTTCCTACTGACATGGAGAGGAGAAAAAGGATGCAAGTTTTATTCAGTTCACATTTGTGTGTATAGCATATTTTATCATACACACTGTTTCATAGCAGCTTTACAGAAAATTAATGTTTCTTTGTTACAAATAATAGTTCTGTTAAAGTCAGTGCAGTTTCAAAGAGCACTACACGATACCAGACGAGGAAAAAGGGTCTTATCTAGTGAAACAATCAAACAAAAAAAAAAAAAAAAAAAGTATATGCTTTATAAACAAAAATGTGCACCTTGCACTGCTTTGCGACGCACCTCCATGACTTCACATGAGTAATTAATCTTTAAAACAAATCAACAGCAAAAAGACATCTTTATGAAGCATGGCTATCATTTCATTAGACCAGTGCAGCTACAACAACTGTCTATAACAAAACGCTGATACGATCAGACCTCTGCTAACCTAACAAAAGCAACCTCACATCCGCCAAACAAACCGTGGCCCCCACCACGGCCTCCACGGCTGGAGCCCTACCATGTGTCAAAGCCCTACCAACAGGAGCCTTCCATGGGCCAAACTCAGGAACAGGAGCCCTCACTGGGCTAAACTCTGGGATGGGAGTCCTCACTGGGCTAAACTCTGGGATGGGAGTCCTCACCTCAAACTCTGGAGGCTAAACTCTGGATGGGAGTCCCACTGGGGGATGGAGCCCCCACGCTAAACTCTGGAGTGAGCCCCTCACTGGGCTGGAGTCGCTAAACTCTGGGATGGGAGTCCTCACTTATCCTCCTTTGATTCCCCTTGAGGAGCTTCACTGTGGTGAAAGGTGGGAGTCAGTGGGCTTGAGTGAGGAATGGTCAGGAGCCCCCATTGGCAGGCTACATGCTTGGAGCCAACAATACTGCCTTATCCCCTTTGATTCCCCTTTGCTTCAAAGTGAAAGGTGTGGTCAGTGGGCTCTGGAGTGAGGAATGAAAACATCTTAGGAATACTCAGGGACCATCTACTTTATTCAACAATTCCTCTCCTCTGTGTCTCTCCAAATCCAAGCGTAGCAGAGGAGAGGAATTGTTGAATAAAGTAGTTATTTTTGTTTTCTTCATGTGTAAAAAGTATTCTCGCCACTTCATAACGTTACATGGTTGAATCACTGATGGCAGATGGACTATTCCTGACAATGCTTTTCTATACTTTGCTGATGACACTGTTATTTATTTTGGCAGTCTATGGGACAGTCACAAGCCTCCCCCTGTTTTTATCCAAAATATCTTATATCTTTAACTTTTTATAAAGAATATCTCTTTGATTTGAGACTTTTAGTCTTTGCAACTTTACAGATCTTCTTCATAAACCAAGAGCTTGTAACACCTCACACTGAAATCGCATCTTATGACCCCTTTAATGGGTTCAGTCTTACATGTATTCTGTAGCTTACTGTGAATATAAACCATCAGTTTCAGACAGGCAAAGTGCCAGCATTTACAGTACCGAATGAAATATTAGTATTATCTGTATGAGCAAAAATTATGGCCTTCAAGTTGTTTCAACTGTTATGAAGAACAGAATGAAGTGATCGCACTGGCACCTCCGTGCATTAATAAGCACTCGTCAGCTTACACTCTCCACACAAATGCTTAGATACACCTAACAGTGCACTTTTAAATGTTTAAACTAACATTGTAAAATGTTTTTGTGTTCTTTATCTACAGATTTTATTTTTAAGCAAGTCGTGATTATTTGAGAAGGCTAAATTCATCAAACGTGATCAACTCAGCTGTCAAAAAAAAACTTTGTCGTCACTCAAAAAAAAAACTTTAAAAAAAAGTTAAAACATTTTTTTTAATTTATTAATAATGAAACAATAAGAAATCTAACTTTGCAATTAAAAACAAAACTATTTTAATGGCTGCAACAGCAGCTATGAAAAAGACACGGCTCCAGTCGGACTCGGGCCAAGGATACTGGTGAGCTGTCGGCCAAGGGCCGGTTATAGGGCTTTTAGGCTTGAGGTCCTATTGACAGTGCTCTCTACACCTGATTTCTGTTTTTGGAAAAGAATGTTGTGAATCAGGGGTTGACATTAAATGTCAAAATTCTTAAGGTTTTGTGTTGTCTAAATCAATTCAAATTTCTTCTTACATTTAACAGATTGTTCCAATCTCCCGACGGCCAAATTCTCTGTATACAAACTATATTATTATCAGTATTATTTATTTATTATTGTTATTATTTTTATATATATATTAATTATTATTTAAAAAACCATTTTAATTGGCTCTGAGGAACAATAAAAGTGATAAATTTCTTAATTCATGGACATAATTTTCGGTCATGGGCTCTGTATACAGGAATAAAATGTGTTAAAAAATGCCAGATTACAATTGAGTAATGTGTGACCTGCTGAAATAGATCAGCTTAATTATTAAATGTAAGTCTAAAAAGCTTTTCATAATTTGTGACATTAATGTGAGTGCCAAAATATGTGTTAGAACTAGGCCTAGCAATAAGCCACCTTTACAATCGTTATATTTTTATGGCATAGCCTGCACACCTCCTTAAATGTAATCAAAACATTCCTATTTAATATCCTACTTTTTGTATGATTTCTAGTTTTTCATGTCGCAGAATTAGCCTATTATTCTTGATTTCTCACAACTTATTTTGTTCAAGGCTTTGTTTTTATTTTATGGTGTGAGTCAGTGTAAATTGCGACACAAATAAAGTCTCATGAACGTGCAGCTTTGTACAGAGATGGCCAACAGCTGAGGTCAGGATTTTTCATTCAAAAGTTTTCATTAGCCTATAGAAATCGAAATGAAAGCCCCTTAATACAACATAAGGAATTTGTGTAGTTTTAATGATTTCATAATGACTGTTTAATAATCATAACATGCAGTAACAGCCTTTGTGTAATTTTTTTTTTTTTGATGCATTAGGCTGCAGTCTACGACTATCTCACATTTTGAAATTAACTTTATAAAAAATTATTTTAAATTCATTTTCTAACGATTTTTAAGGATGTAATAATGTTATATTATAATGTTATTGTTTATTTCATTATTTGATCTCCGTTTACAAAACAACATGATTCCGGTCAGTTTGCAAACTGTCCCTTTGCGCCACCTGTCAGTAGTTTTGTGAACAACGAGACTGACCTGCAGTTAACGCCGTGGCGGCGGTACTAGGCATTTTGGTTGGCCACCTACTGTATGTGTGGCTGTGGGATGACTTAAAAACTGTGGGGTGTGCAAATTGTGTGGGGTGGTGTGTCGGTTAGACTAATTAACTGCGATCAAATGGTTATTTAATAATCATGACAGGTCTAAATATACTCTAGTTACTAGTACTTAATTTTTGGAATCTGATTACCTAATCCAGATCAGTAGTTCTTAAATTTTTTGAGTACTGGACCCCCATTATATCTCAAACGGTCCTCTTGGACACCCCCCAACCCATGATTGATATTGACGTGTTTTTGTGTTGTCCCTTTTTCTTAGCTTTTCTGGTGTGTCAGGTCCACTTAATGCAAATATAATGAGATTTTGACAATATTGCTATTAAACTTTACCTCAGGTAATTGCAATACTTCAATCTAAATAATATTGCAGCAAGCATAATCGTATTAAAGGAGTCATATGATGCGTTTTCAATTTTTCCTTTCTCTTTGGAGTGTTACAAGCTCTTGGTGCATAAAGAAGATCTGTGAAGTTGCAAAGACTAAAGTCTCAAATCCAAAGAGATATTCTTTATAAAAGTTAAGGGTCAACCACACCCCCCTAAAATGGTGTAACTAAAACAGTGCATTGACTGAACTGCTAAAAGAGAACCGATGATGGGATCTGCACGAGCAGAGCAGCTGGACTGAGCCTCGTGCTGCTGGGAGACGGCATCACAGTATGTTAAGGGAAGTAACATTTCCGTCACACGCTTGAGGCATTTGGCCAATTACAACGCACTGGATAGCTGGTGTAATTTGCATTACACCAAATACACCAAATAATGTTTTTTTTTTTAGCAACGTCATATGACCCCTTAGTGGCGTACACCAATTTTAATTTAAATAAACATGCATGTAAATACCTTAATCACAGTATTGCTGCTCCGACCAAAGTGCTCATGTGTACTTGAATGACATGACACACACCTGTAATAATACTCAGATTAAAAACGATGGCATTTCTGGGCAAAAACACAACTCGCTGCCACCAGTCTCTGTTCATTACCAGAAACAGTGAGTAGAACGCGACGGCAGTGTAGGCAAATGAATTTCCATCACATTTCCATGATGCTGAAAAAGCATGGAATACAACCATACAGAAGTGTTTGCATTAGATGTAAATAAATTAAAACAGCAGCCATCAACACATCCGCCTCTTTCTGAGTCCATCGCTTGTGCTGTGCAGTGGGGTATGTGAAAAATAGCAGTAAAAAAAATAACCACAGTTCTTAGCGAATAATAAGAATTGCATGTAAACGGGAGTGAAGAGCTTTGCTCTTGACGTAAACATCATAATGCCATTAAGTTCTTACTCTGATTATTGCAAATAATCGCATTATTCCTGCATATGTAAACGTAGTCAGTGTTTCGCTAGCAGGTGGTGGCAATGGATTGACTTTGCAAGTGAGTCATCATTAAAAACCATTCATTCAATGGATATGCTTAAAACGCTGATTTATTTATGAATGACTCTGGGCTCCATTTTAATGCTCAGTCGACAATCATCACATGGATTACACTGAAGCTGATGTTTCACTTCATAAACATCAATGCCATTGATTCAGTGCTTTAAACAGTGCTGATTCCAGTCATGAGAAATGCCCTTCAACTTCATCACAAACATTTTTCAACATTTTTCTGCTTTTAATTAAGACATGAATTAGGCATTTCTTCAGTATAATTTATTCTTACAGATTACTTTAAGCAATTATAGTTGTTCAAAACAACTTATCGACATCTGTGAATGATTATGCAGCATTCTTGACTTAAAGAAAATCATGAAAAATCATCTAGACTTGAATAGTTTATACATAAGTTAATTTATACACAAGTGATTAAAAAACTGCAATAATTATCTGATCAGGTGATTTCTTTCTTAGCTGTCATGTTCTCTTTTTTTAGTAGAAAAAAACCCCCAGAGATAATGGACAGTGGGGAAACAAATGTGTCACATGAAAGCATCACACACAACTGCAGCACCACAACCCTTATGCAAAGAAAACATTGTCTTGTATATTAACACTCAATATATTAAATTTGTTCAACTATTTTGAAAATATACTAAATATTATATTGCATTAACATATTACAAAATATTAATATAATACATAAGTGTCAGGGGTGTGGGGTGTACTAATAAGCCCACGAAGAAGACGTAAACAGTCTTTAATTGAAATCCACACAGAAGTTATCCACATCACGCAGGCAAGTAACACACGCCACAACTCAACTTTAACAATGGACGAGGAAACCTGCAGGACAGACTAGAACTAAATACACAGGCAAATGATGATAAACGATGATAAAGACACAGGTGAACTGAATGACATAATCAGACAAAAGGAAAAACTAGGCCATGGGCACATGAGAGAGAAAACACAACCAAAAGTCCTGGGGTGTGACGATAAAGAATTAATGCTTTCATATATTGAAAAATGTTACAATATATATTTACTTATTCTATTACAAAGTACATATTCAATATTATTCTTCATAATATATACATGTACATGAAATCAAATATGGTTTATACAATAAAACATTTCTCATATATGTAAATATATTATTATATCACATTATATTTTCCAATATACTCACATTTTTATTTTTTTTTTTTTTTTATAAGGCAACACTTTCCACTTTTTTTTAATTCATATTTCACTGTATTGTGGAGGAGCGGCCTGCAGGTTGGTCAGTGAATGGAATAGCTGTTGGCCACAGGTATCTGTAAGATTTAATAAATAAATAAATAAATATATATATATGATCAGCTATCAGCCCAATGAAGAGGGAACTAGGAGATGCATGGAGTATTACCATCATATAGTCTTATAATCACAGACTTGTGGAATCACACGGTGTGCAGGGGGAGATGACATATACAAACACGGGACAGAGTCTGACATACAGTAAAGGCCCCACTGGAAGAAGGCTTGTCCTCATGCCCCGTGAATATCCAAAGTGGAGGGGGTGGGAGCTCTGAGGTCCCCTCAGGACAGACACGGACAGTGGGCAGTGGTACCCGCTCGAGGCTACCATGGCGGCAGAGGAGACTCCAGGAGGCCATGACGGAGTAGCCTCTGGAGGCCATGGCCCCGCCCCTACCTCGGCCTCACGGCTGGAGCCCCACCCCCCAAAAAAAAAAAAATTGGGAAACTTAATGGGCTGAACTCGGGCCTGGAACCCCTTCCTGGGCTTAACTGGGGGATCAGGAGCCCTTCCTGGGCTTGCCAGTGGGGTTCAGGAGCCCTCCCTGGGCTTAACGGGGGATCAGGAGCCCTCCCTGGGTTTAACGGGGGAAACAGGAGCCGTCCCTGGGCTTAACGGGGGATCAGGAGCCCTCCCTGGGCTTAACGGGGGATCAGGAGCCCTCCCTGGGCTTAACGTGGGAACAGGAGCCCTCCCTGGGCTTAATGGGGATCAGGAGCCCCTTCCTGGGCTTAACGTAGGGGGAAACAGGAGCCGTCCCCTGGCTTACCGGGGATCTGGAGCCCTCCCTGGGCTTAACGGGGGGAACAGGAGCCCTCCCTGGGCTTAATGGAGGAACAGGAGCCCTCCCTGGGCTGAACAGGGGAAACAGGACCCCTCCCCTGGGCTTAGGGGGAAACAGGAACCCTCCCCTGGGCTGAGCTTGGGATCGGGATAGTGCACACGGGGTGCTGGCACTGGAGGGTGCTTTGGAGGAGCAGGCACAGCAAAGCACTTTCGAGGAGCTGGCACTGGAGCGAGCTCTGGGGCTGGCCGGAGTCGACACTGAAGCGAGCTCTGGGGCCGGGGGCAACACTGGAGCCCACTCTGGAGCCATCACCGGGCTTAACTGGGGGTCAGGGAAGCGCCTACGAATTGCTGGCACTGGAGGGTGGTCTGGAGGAGCAGGCACAGCAAACTTGACTAGGGAACGGCTGGGTGATTTGACGTGGGAACCGCTGACAGAGGGGTTCTGAATCTGAGACTCTCCGGCTGGGCTTATGGTAAGTCATCCCGATCCAGAACATGTTAGCGTGGAGGATCGAACAGGAAAAACAAAACAAAACACTTCTCAAAAATGCAAAAATAACCGCGTGGGAGAAAAGGTGCCGCTTTACTTTGTTTATCAGTCGGACAGGAGAGGAATGAAGGAATGAGCAAGGAACTAGGGAGACGCAGGAGTATTACCATACCATATAGTCTCATAATCACAGTAATTATGTATATATATTTTTGAATCTTGATAATAGTTATGTAATAGTTATCGTGCCCCATTATTGAGCCGCTTTTACATTTCCAGTACATGGATACTCAACACTTAATCCAAATGTTTTTTTTTTTTTTTAGTACAATTTTACTCAAAGAACTCAGGTTCAAGCCTTTCTTACCTCCGAGCTGTGAAGATCATGGAAATGAATGGGCCTGAAATCAGAGGGCTGTGGTGGTAGAGGAGCAAACTGGACCTTTGGAAAACAATAATTAAATACACATGTAATGTTTTTATGCCTTCTTACTGTTGAAATGCCAGAAACCCAGACAGTCCCAGTATATTACAGGTTTATAAACAATTACTGTATTTTAACTGGAATAAGAACAACTTAAAAGACAGAAATCCTTCTTAAATGGTTTTGGTGTGGAAACTTACGCCTTCATCTTGATCTCTAAAAATAATTTCACAACTTGCTTTGTGACCTTTCTCAGAAAATGAAGTAACATTGTTGTTCTTGAAGCAGTTAAAAATGGAGTTCTGCTATTAGTAGAGATGCTGATGCAGGTTGAACTCAGGCCTCAAGTTCAAGTATAACCTAATAATCCTGACCAAATATTTTGGCACCGTGGCCTGGGAAATTTATCTACCCTGTTATATGAATTTTTTGCAATGCAATGTCTAGTAGTTATAGTTAAGTTTTTAGCTAATGAAACCAAGTTACTAGCTAGGATAGAACAACATACAAGCAGAAGACTAACATTTAGGAATAACTGTAATAAATATATAAAAACCTTAAAAAAAAAAAAAAAAAAATTCATGTCCAGTATGAATCTCCATAGAGCTCCCTCCGAGCAGCTGAGGACACTGTGGTTAAGTTTAATTTTTTAAAGGAAAAAATCGCTAAAGACCTGTATGTTTATGTCAGTTATTTTGTGCTTGGGTGCCTCACAAATGAGGGTTACTTTAACGCTGAATTTTTGCAAAGGTTGATTCTGGAAGAGGGATCAATACCAACACTTCATGCGTGAACGTCAGCTCCAGACAAAGTAAGTATTACACACAGTGTTGGGTAAGTTACTTTTAAAAAGTAATTAATTACTATTACTAATTACATCAATATTGTATTTAAATTACTTTACTAATTACTCTGTCTGAAAAGTAACTTAATTACTCAAATCGCTAATTAGGCTACATCTTAAAATCCCTATAAACCTTAATAGAAATTAAACTCTTTATTCTTTCAATTTGAGTCAAACATAGAATAGTTTAGCCTTTTAGCTTTAAAAAAACTGTAATACTTAAACATTATTATAAAAAAAAAGTAACCTTCTTTGGTTAACAAATAAAAATACTCTAAATAATAACATATCTGAATAACAAAAAAGCTTAAGAAAAGTTAAACAATACATTTCAGTTTGGCAAGATTTTCAGGAAAAGCCCAAGTAGTAAAATCCGTACAGGTTTATGTAAGAATAACACGTTAACTAATGTAGGTAAGTATGAATTACATCAATTATCTTCTCTGCTGAATAAAGCAGTGTCAGATCATGCTGTTCTTCTGAAGTAAATTCCTCATAGCAGGACTTCTTTCAAAAACGATGAAAATTAGACAAATCTATTTTTTTTTTTATTTTATATATATATTTTTGTATATAGATGAAGGTGTCTGCATATAATGAGCTCAGATAAGGGAAAGACTGTACATCGCTTTAGTTTCATACGGATTACATAATCAGAGAATATTTGTTTTCAATTTTAATTCGTTCAGTTTAAAAGTAGACATTTCAAGCTTTCAGATACGGTAAGACTGTGCCTCGCTTTAGTTTCATACAGATTACATAATCAGATAATATTCGTTTTTTAATTTAAATTTATTTAAAAGTAGACAAGCTTTCTACAGACATATTTCTCATGTCTCTGTGCCAAATATTTGCTGAGTTTGTGACTTGTAGAAAGTTGCTCACAGAGAAATAGACGGCAGAAATTGAACCGTTTGTTTTGTTTATTTTGCAAAAGCAATGTTTTGTTGTTATTGTCAGTGTACACAAATAAAAGTAGGCCCTTTTTGATTATAGTCTTATCTGTATCTGAGTATTTAAGGTTTCCTGTGAATCAGGAAAAACTGAAAGTGAAAGCGCTGGCGTGCAGAGGGTTAAAGACGCTGCATTCAATTTTATCTTTAGACGGTAAATTTAGATTTCAAATTCAATATTGATTTTAGAACTGTTTAAAATTATTTTTTGTATGTAATTCAAATACTTTATAAGTAACTGTAATTAAATTACCTAAAAATGAGCAGTAATCCCTTATTTTACTTTTTCAGTGGATAAGTACGTGGATAATAGGGGTGTAAATCGGGCAGTTGATCACGATACGATACAATTTCGATTTACTTCCAGCGATACGATATTTGCCAATACCTCAAACATGTCTGCAATACGATTACGATTCGATTCAATTAATTTATCGATATTTTGAAATTTTGTGCCTAGTTTACACAAGCCATTACATTTTTAATAACTCACAAATGCAGCCAAAATATATAGCATGAATGTTTAATTAAACTAATTTAAAAACATTTGAACAGTGTCTATCACAATTTACAACAACAAAAAATGACACATTATTTTTATTTAAATAAATAAAAATAATGGGGGGAAAATTAAGTCACATGAATCAATCAAGCTTATGATGGCAACAGTTACAAGTCTCCCAGTCTTTTGTGCCAAAATGTGCAATAGTGCAAATCACTGAGGTACTCTTTTGAGAGGTTTTTCTTTAAAAAACACAAACAAAAAAATCAACTGATCAACATGTTCAGGAGAGAGGACACTGCGTTCTGCACTGACAACATCACCTGCAGTGCTAAACACACGCTTGGATGGTACACTGGTACCAGTCTCATTCTTATTCTTTCTGGGCCTCCCTTTACACCTGGTCACTTCCATGCGTTTTCTCTGATTGGGATATATCTCATCTGATTCGATCAAAATGTTTCCATTTACACTTGGCCACATAAATGTGTCTTTGCAAAAGCGGATATAAAGCAGTTCTTCAATTTCGCGCTATATGCAAATTTAACAGAGTTCAAGTCAATGAAAAGTTCATTATTTTCCATAATGTAATGATAAAAATTAAACTTTCATATATTTTAGATTCATTGCACACCAACTGAAATATTTCAGGTCTTTTATTGTTTTTAATACTGATGATTTTTGGCATACAGCTCATGAAAACCCAAAATTCCTATCTCAAAAAATTAGCATATCATGAAAAGGTTCTCTAAACGAGCTATTAACCTAATCATCTGAATCAACTAATTAACTCTAAACACCTGCAAAAAGATTCCTGAGGCTTTTTAAAAACTCCCAGCCTGGTTCATTACTCAAACCGCAATCATGGGTAAGACTGCCGACCTGACTGCTGTCAGAAGGCCATCATTGACACCCTCAAGCTGAGAGGGTAAGACACAGAAAAGAAATTTCTGAACGAATAGGCTGTTCCCAGAGTGCTGTATCAAGGCACCTCAGTGGGAAGTCTGTGGGAAAAGGAAAAAGTGTGGCAAAAAGCAGCTGCACAACGAGAAGAGGTGACCGGACCCTGAGGAAGATTGTGGAGAAGGACCGATTCCAGACTTTGGGGGGACCTGCGGAAGCAGTGGACTGAGTCTGGAGTAGAAACATCCAGAGCCACCGTGCACAGGCGTGTGCTTTTGAACCAGAAACAGCGGCAGAAGCGCCTGACCTGGGCTACAGAGAAGCAGCACTGGACTGTTGCTCAGTGGTCCAAAACGTACTTTTGGATGAAAGCAAATTTTGCATGTCATTCGGAAATCAAGGTGCCAGAGTCTGGAGGAAGACTGGGGAGAAGAAATGCCAAAATGCCTGAAGTCCAGTGTCAAGTACCCACAGTCAGTGATGGTCTGGGGTGCCATGTCAGCTGCTGGTGTTGGTCCACTGTGTTTTTATCAAGGGCAGGGTCAATGCAGCTAGCTATCAGGAGATTTTGGAGCACTTCATGCTTCCATCTGCTGAAAAGCTTTATGGAGATGAAGATTTCGTTTTTCAGCACGACCTGGCACCTGCTCACAGTGCCAAAACCACTGGTAAATGGTTTACTGACCATGGTATTACTGTGCTCAATTGGCCTGCCAACTCTCTGACCTGAACCCCATAGAGAATCTGTGGGATATTGTGAAGAGAAAGTTGAGAGGACGCAAGACCCAACACTCTGAATGAGCTTAAGGCCGCTATCCGAAGCATCCTGGGCCTCCATAACACCTCAGCAGTGCCACAGGCTGATTGCCTCCATGCCGCGCCGCATTGAAGCAGTCATTTCTGCAAAAGGATTCCCGACCAAGTATTGAGTGCATAACTGAACATAATTATTTGAAGGTTGACTTTTTTGTATTAAAAACACTTTTCTTTTTTATTGGTCGGATGAAATATGCTAATTTTTTGAGATAGGAATTTTGGGTTTTCATGAGCTGTATGCCAAAATCATCAGTATTAAAACAATAAAAGACCTGAAATATTTCAGTTGGTGTGCAATGAATCTAAAATATATGAAAGTCTAATTTTTATCATTACATTATGGAAAATAATGAACTTTTTTCACAATATGCTAATTTTTGAGAAAGGACATGTAGTCTTTTCCTACGATCGAATAGCTGTCCGATCATAAAAAAAAAAAAAACATTAAGTGACCAAGAGTGTAAACAGGCCCGGCGCATGCAGAGTGCGCGGGAATAAGCGAAAATCGTGCTTTGGTGGAAATGCATAGGTGGGCGTTAAATGACAAGTGAATGTGGGAGAGTGCCAAAATAGGTGCCATAAATCGATATTTTACTTGTGGCATCGATGCATGAAGTATCATTTGAAATTGAAATCAATCCATTGATACATATCGATGTATCATTACACTCTTAGTGGATGGATAGCGTTACACCCAACACTGATTACCGCACGTCATATTTTTGTTTTCCAAATTGCCTTTCTAAAAAGAGATTCTTGGCTGGCTTTCTGTTAGGCTAATTGCTAAAAACCTACCATATTCTCTGCCTGTTTTACATTTACATTTAGTCTATTAGCAGGCGGCTTTTTATCCAATCGACTTACAAATGAGGACAATGGAAAGCAATCAAAAATCAACAAAAGAGCAATGATATACAAGTGCTAAAACAAGTCTCATCTTAATGCAGTACAGTTTTTTTAATTATATATAAATAAAAAGAAAACAGATAGAATAGAAAAAGAATAGAATAAATTTGTTTTTTTGTTCTGTTAATTGTATAATAAATAGAAAACAAATATATACAATACAAAATGATTTGAGAAGCTAGTGTTATTTTTATATATATATTTTTTAAAATAAAGAATAGAATTAGAATAGAGAGTGCTAGAGTTAGAGGGTCAAATAAAGATAAAATAAAAAATAAATAAATCCAAAATGAGGAGAAGAATGGTTGTGACTAATACACTGTTCATGGAGTTGATTTCCCTCCAAGGAAATTATGATAATTGTAATAAGTCATGTGGTTTTTAGTGCATATGCTTAAGATTTTAAAGGGCAAGTAGCACCAATTTAACATGGTGGACTGGAGTTAGAGAGACAGACTTATTTAATGATATTACTCACCTGAGGACGAGAACTGCAGATGTTTTTCACGGGCAAATGCTGACAAATAGATGGAGATGATAAACTCCAAGCAAGGCAAAATAACAGCAATACACCTCTGATTCCCCCTGAGAGAGAGTCTGAGAGAAAAATCAACATGAACACAAATATTAATAACAAAATCAACGATAATTACTATAATGATAATTTATGTTGAATGTCACCTGACCAAACCAAAGAAAGCGGTCACTGGTCTCATGGGATCCAGTTCATGGAGAATGTGTTAACAGTTGTATAATGTTACCGGCCAGAGTTATGTTTATTTATGTGTATCTTTTTCATTGATCTGGTTCTCTCTTTCTTAATAGGCTCCGCCCCGCGTACCTACAGCGGTTTTAAGTATCTAGGCTGGATAGCCTATATAACATCAGAGTGAAGAGAGAAGAGGCGGAACTTGATGATGATACTGGTTGTTTTCTGGCGGCGTAGATCGTTGCGATCACTGTTTAGCTCTGTGAAGAGCTTGACGTACACCTAGGTGAGAAGGGCTTGGGAGGATTGGCGAGGAGTCCTGTGTGCGTCATGATGTTTCCGCCAGCCGCTGCTCAGCTGTGTTTGAATGTTGTTTGGTTCTATGTTGCGTTGGTCTATGTCTGTCCATCTCTGTCCTTGATCAGTTGCCTGCTGATACGTGAGTTTGGTCTAATAATAAACAATTTCAAATTGCTATCTCGACATCGTGTCTCTTTATGTTGCTTACCCCTTATAACTTCAGTAAAAACCTACTCATTATAACGTAACATAAATGGGGGCTCGTCCCGGAGCGTTAATAGTTGTAAATACTTTGTGTTGAGAATTAAGCTGTGAGTAATTAACTTGATTTGCTTTGTGTGGATCAGGGTTATCCTACGCATTTTCCGGTTAGTTAGAGTAAGTTAACAGGGCTGTGCCTAGCGCCAGCTCTGGCTATGGGTTACTGTTTGTTGTTTTTCTTTTTATGTTAGTTTGTTATTTTTGGAGGTACTCCGGGGGAGAGAGAAATCTCTCAATCGGTACCCTCTGAAGACCACCTAGGTTTTTGGTTAGGTAGTTAGGTCCGGGTTTTGCGCATTTTCCTTATTTAAATTACTCAGCTTAATAAAAACAAAATTATAGAATGGCAACTTTTGATTTGGACAGATTTATAGATCAACCTAGTGTTGAGGGGTTAGATGCATGTCGAAAAAATGACTTGTTTTTGATAGCTCAACACTATGAGATTTCAGTCTCTAAAACGCAGCGCAAAGAGGAAATAAAACGTTGTGTATTGTCTCATCTGACTGATCAGGGGGTATTTCCTTCTGTTTCTCGACAAGTACCTGATCCAGTGGCGACAAGTGCTGCAGGAAGTTCTCAGGTCCAGAGTACTGTGGTTGGTTTGCAGGCTACTCCAGGCATAGTAACTGCTGAGGTAGGACCACCTTTGTCAATTCCTAAATTTGAACCGATTTCACTGTCTACTGAAGCCTCACCGAATCGCGAGTGCTTTAAAATGGCCAACTGAAGTTTGGTCATTAATGTTGCAGTGTAAATTAGTCGGCAAGGCGCAAGAAGTGTGTGCATCGCTTTCGTTGGAAGAAAGTGTGCAGTATGATGCTGTGAAAACTGTGATTCTTGGCGTATGAATTAGTTCCTGAGCTTTACCGACAAGCGGTTTAGGTACTACTGAAAAAACCTGCACGTCTCAAACCTATACCGAGTTTGCTTTCGTGAAAGGCATATTGTTTGATCGATGGATTAAAAGCGTGTAAAGTGACAGATTATAATTCTTTGCGTTAGCTCATGTTGATTGAGTTAGAGTTTAAGAACTGCTGTTTACTGAGGCATTACTGCTCTCTGTTTAAGCTGAACAAAAAAGTGCAAAGAATGTAGTTACAGTATGCTTTGATGCACAAAACCTTGTTAAACCTTCAAGTGATTTTGGAGGCCCAGTACGGAAAGATCGGTTCCCTTAAGTTCAAAAACTCGCAAAGAATGTAGTTACTGTCATAAATTGGGACATATAATGACTGAGTGTCATGTTCTTAAACGAAAGCCGCAGTAGCATGGTCGTCTTTTTCAGCCTCGAGGGACTGTTTTGGTGAAAACTATCTTTGCCGCTTTCCTATTTCTCCTACTGTGTGCCTGATGTATGTTTCCAGACCATTAGGTATTTATTGAGTTTATGTCTTTGAATATGAGAGTTGACAATGTAAAACCAATCTGGTACTGCGCGTGGCACGGAGGATCTCAATGCCTTATTTGTATCAAGGTGTTTAGATTTTGTATTTGATTCTGGATTATAACGCAGAATGCGATTGATTACACCAAGGCATTGGGGTAGGTATTTGTAACCGTTTCTCTTCATGTACTATGGATTCGTCTGATCTGGCGTGCAGCAGCAGTTCGTCCTTCTCTACCAGTGAAAGGTATTGCTTTTATAATGGGAAACGACATTGCTGGTGGTAAGGTAATGACGGTCGTGCATCAGTCGTGGTATATGTCCCATGAAGAATCGACTTTGTGCAGAGCGCATTCCCTGATGTACTCACCACTAAAGTTTTTCCAGATGTGTTTCCAGCTTCCGCCTATATTACTACACGCAGCAAAGGCACAAAGCGTAGCCTTCCAAGAGAATAAGCTCAGTGATTCTGGTTTTTCTCAGAAATCTTGAGAGACAATACGTTTCCGGAGTCTTTGAATGATGCTGAACTGACTGCGAGTTCACCTGTTTGTTTTGATCTCGTTTCAGATGTATCCATTTCACAGGAGACTTTAATTGACGCTCAGAAGAATGACCAGACATTAGAAAAATGTCGCGTGAGTGCTGAGAATGGCTTGTCGTCTTCGCGAAATCAACAGTGACAATGTTTTGATGCGAAAGTGGAGTAGAACTATAAATGTTGAGCAGGCAGCTGATTGGAATGTGGTGCAGCAGATTGTGGTGCCTTTAAAATTCCGACAACAAGTTGAGTTTAGCCCATGACCATCCTTGGTCTGGACACCTTGGGATAGGGCCAGGTGACTTTATGGTACTCAGCATTTTTTTTTTTTTTTGGCCACAGGGTTAAAACTGATGTCTCTAGGTACTGTAAAACACGCCACCTCTTGTCAGGTGGTGGAAAACCAAACCAGCTCGCGTTACCCGTTCCACTTTGCCCGATACCTACTTGGTAGGGGAACCGCTTGGAGCGATGTTATAGCGGATTGTGTGGGTCCACTACCTCGCTCAAAATCTGGCTGTCAGTATTTGCACTGATCTATATAATGTCGCGTGGCTACTGAGCATCCAGAAGCTATTCCATTAAGGAACCTAACTCTTAAAACTGTGATAAAAAAACAGACCAGGGATCAAATAATTTTCATAAAGTTTAACCTGTAATTCACCAAACATACCAAAAATCAAACCTTTTTTAAATTGCTTATCTTCCAACACACTCAAGGATCATAAAATCTCACCCACCATACTTAAAAATCTTACCCCCGATGCATAGTGAGAATTGGGCGCTGGCACCAGACTTCTAAAAATCTTCATCATAGCATGAGGTACTTTGTTGAGACTGCGAATCTTAGGCATGAAGGAGTTCCTCTAGTTTTAGACTTAGCGGTGCGTGAGGCGCGGCGGGTGAGACGCTTGTTTTTAGCCCTTCAGGGGTGGTGTTCGATCACTATCTTCGAGTGACCTTTAAAAATGCTGAAGGAAGAATTTCTTAGTTCAGGTCGCTACAGAGAAGACCAATACTCTTGATTTTTTATCTCTCGGCTCTCGTGAGCGCTTAAAAAATGCTTGGCGGCCGTAGCAAAGAAGCTCTTTCTTCTCAAGAGGGAGAAAATAAGCAGCTGTTTTTGATAAGAAGGCAGTTGTGCATAATTTTTTACCTGGGGAAAAGGTTTTAGTTTTGATTCCTAACCCTGGATCTGCTCTTTCTGCACGTTTTTTCAGGTCCTTATCTAGTTAAAAATAAGGTGAGTGACACAGACTATATCATACATACTCCAGAACGGCGGAGGCTTAAAATCTTCGTTTGTAAACATGCTTATGTCATATTTAGGTCGTCGTGGAGCGGATCATAAAGACGCAGATCAGCATTTATTCCACAAACAGTGGCGCCGTGCAGAAAGCGCGAAGCCTCTGTTGCTTACTTATACTTTGTCCACTGATGATGTGGATGATGGGTTAAATGTATCTATGGAGGTCTTAAATGGCGGCTGTTTAGAAAAACTACGAGGTGTTGTCAACTCTTTCCTCTCAACTGTCAAGTATTTGTCTAGTGAACAACTGAATGATGCAGGAAACTTTTTGAACAGTTTCAGTGGCACCTCAGGGATGTCCCTCCTGTTGCTCTGTCATTCATTTATGACATTGATGTTGGAAATGCCGCGACTGCTCAAAGCAACATGCATACTCGCTGCCAGTGAGTATAGAGGCAATGAAACTTCAAGTAGAGTATCTACTGAAAAACCGATTTGCTGTTCCGAGTGGTAGCCCATGGAGCTCACCATGTATTTTAGTGCCAAAGGCGGCTGGATCTTCTCGTTTTTGCACTGATTTTAGAAAAGTTAATTCCGTTACGGACCCCGACGCTTTTCCTCTTCCGCATATAGATGACTGTATTGACACTCTTGGGGCAGCGAAATACATTACGAAGTTAGATCTGCTGAAGGGTTACTGGCAGGTGCCTCTAACGGAGCGCGCTTCTGAGATTTCTGCGTTTGTAACTCCTGATTCTTTTCTTCAGTATACACGTATATCGTTTGGTCTCCGGAACGCCCCAGCGACGTTTCAGAGATTGATGTCCCATGGTTTTAGGTGATGTTTCTAACTGTAATGTCTATTTGGATGATGTAGTTATTTACACTACAACATGTGCTCAACATCTTACGACACTTTCCTGCATTCATGAATTTCTATCGTTTAGCTGCTTTCGTCTTTAACATTAATTTGAAAATGTGAATTAAGCTAAGGCCTCTGTTACATACCTGGAAAGCAGGTGGGAAATGATACTTGATATGTATTAGAGGAAAAGTCATCTGTAGTACTTACCCCAGAATATCCAGTACCTTCTACAAGGCGAGAGCTGCGTAGATTTCTTGGAATAGTAGGGTACTTACTGGTGTTTTTGTCGGAATTTTCCGAGTGTTATAGCTGCCTTAACTCGATTATGTAGTCCGAAAGTTGATTTTATTTGGACTAATGAGTGCCAACAGGCATTTTTGTCTGCAAAGTCTCTTCTTTGCAGTGCTCCAGTGTTGTCTGCCCTGGACGTGTTCTCTCCGTTCCAGATGGAGGTAGATGCCAGTGCTGTGGGAGCGGGAGCTGTTCTTCTACAGGAGGGTGCTGACGGAATACCTCATCCAGTGTCCTACTTCTCTGCTAAGTTTAATCGTCATCAGTTTAATTACTCCACAATAGAGAAGGAAACGTTAGCTCCTTTGCTGGCACTACAACATTTTGATGTTTATGTGGGGGCCAGTATGTTTCATGTTATTGTTTATACAGACCACAATCCGTTAATTTTCTTGAGTAAGATGTATAATCACAATCAACGTCTGATGCGATGGGCACTAATTGTGCAACCATATAACTTAGATCCGTTACAAGAAAGGATCTGAGAATGTAGTGGCCGATGCGTTGTCGTGGGTTTAGGTCTATATACTTTTCTCTGATTTTCAGAGAAAATCATTTTTCAAAATCATCAGTGTATCTTTTTCATTGATCCGGTTCTCTCTTTCTTAATAGGCTCCGCCCCTGCGCACCTGCAGCCGGTTTAGTATCTAGGCTGGATAGCCTATATAACATCAGAGTGAAGAGAAAAGAAGCAGAGAGCGAGGAACTTGATGGATAATGATTGTTTTCCACAGCAGCATGATCGTTGCATAACTTTTTAATCTCTTTTGAATCTATTTTAATTTTGTCTATTTCTATCCTACCTCTGTCCTTGATCAGTTGCCTGCTGATACGTGAGTTTGGTCTAATAATATGCGGAGTTTTGATTCAATAATAAACAATTTCAAATTGCTATCTCTACATATCGCAGTCTCTTTATGTTGCTTACCCATTTAACGCAGCACTTTAATAACGGGTTCGTGAACAATAAACTAATGCTGGATATCTTTGGACATTTATGGTAATCGGCTAACCTTGCTGGCTGGTTTCTTGATGAGATCGT
Organism: Cyprinus carpio; assembly: GCF_018340385.1. Taxonomy (NCBI): domain Eukaryota; kingdom Metazoa; phylum Chordata; class Actinopteri; order Cypriniformes; family Cyprinidae; genus Cyprinus; species Cyprinus carpio. Next base: position 29,943,646 of record NC_056600.1, read on the forward strand.
TTTATTCAATTTTAATATCGAATTGTTAGTGAAAAAAATAATAAAAACCTTTAGATAGTCTGTATATATGATGGACATTGGTTATGATCATCTTTGGTACCTCCTTTGAAGGTGTCTTGAGTAAAACAGCTCCATGTTTAATGAAGCACATACAAAACACTTAAACCAGATGCTAATGGGGTTATTGCACAACAGACGTCAGTATTCTGTTAAAAATGTCTTGTCACTTCTGGTTTAAGACATCCTTTTTGGGGGCATTAAATTAAATTATGGTGCAAATACCTTATAGGTCAAACTGGACTGAAATTACAATTGATGCGTAATGCCAATGACTTCCTGCATTGTAAATTGTAAAATTTTGCTATAAGTTTGATCGCAACATTTAATCATTGCTGCTAATAGTGTTCACCGTCTGTTTGGTTACATGACATTAACTAACTGCTTGATTTTTACCGTACATTTCTGCCACATGGACATCTACTCGAGATAGTCATCACTGATAAGCTATTACTAAATATAATGTAGAAACTTCCAATTTTCTGTGAAGCTGCTTTGCATTGTGAAAAAGCGCTTATACAAATAAACTTGAATTGAATTAAATGATCTATAAACTACTTCTGAAAAGGATAAAAAGAGTGAACAGATGAGTGCAGATTAATGCTTGTGTACTGACCACACAGTGTCCTTACAGTAATTACTAAATAAATGTGAATATAAAAGTTGCTGACATACCTTATACCTTCTCTCTAAATCACGACAGTTATAACCACTGCAGTCAGTGTATATTGCCCCTAAAGCCAAATCCAGTGAAATTAAAATAATGGCACTGCCTGCGGTTATAATACTGAATGATGTTCAGTCCAAGTGAAGTATCTCATCTGTAGGAAGAAAACAAATATAAAAAACAGGATTAATAAATTGGCAACACTGTAAAAACGTTGTGTTAACATGCTGATACCGTAGGATAGAAAAGTATATAGAGTGTGTGATAGCAAGTATAATCTTACTGCATTGTAGTCGAATTATTGATTTTATTTTTACATAGCTGCAGCTGCTATAGTCACACCAGTTCATAGGTGTTTATGTGTGTGTCCAAGTGCGTGTGAGTTGGTGTGTTGATTTTGCATTCTAGATGTTTTAGATTTTCACCCCTTCATTGCTGTGCAAATTTTTGCTGTGCATTGTGGGGGATTTGTAGATTGTACACACAAAAACGTTCTGTATTTTCAATTTTTATCCCATTTCCCATTCATTTCCAATGGTTGGTCATTTTTGACCGAAGACCATGAGTGTGACTATTTTTTTTACAACCACTTAGCTTTTTCGAATCATGCCCTCAATTTTTTTTGTGTTCACATAAGTTTCATAAAAGTCAAGTTTCGTACCATTCTGGTGAAGCTATGGATTTTAAAAAATCAAAATGCAAAAAATTCCCTCTGGCCAGAAAATGACAGAAGACCACACAAGGGTTAAAAGTAAAAGTGTTGTGTAGTACATACCAAACACAAACTGGAGGGTGAATTAATTTTGTGCAGCCTGCAGCACTGCAGAGTGAGCCTGAGACAATGTACTGAGAAGAGAGAGAAAGACAAGAATTAAAGCAAGCCATGCTTGGAATATGTAGCTTTGTTTTATAAAAAAGAAAGAACACTTAATTGTGTATAGTAGTTTCTTACAAATGAGATCCCCAGTAAGTAACACCCGTATAGACAAAGATGGGTTCAGTATAAACTGTGGTAATACAATGCCAAACAGCAGAGTCATCACACCAATCATTATCCCACCGGCTCAGAGGGCCAAAAAAGAAGTGAGAGAAGCATGAGAGTCTTCTTTCATAAAGCTATTGACAATATAAAATATACAATATGGCAGCTGTAGTTATGGACTTATGATTGTACTAGAAAAAGAACCCCAAAAAAAATATTCTGCAAGTATGAAATTATCATTGAATTATACAATGTCATTGTATTTGCAGATGTGCAAGATTGGATTACTTCCCTTTTTTTTGATAGTTTGCAACTCCTACAACATTCTTCTCTGTGACTGACACACTGTAAAGTTTGCTTTTTATTCTGTAATTGATAAACCTGATCTTATACTGGTGTGTTTCCTGCACTGCCACCAAGACAATAAGTCACATTCTTCAATAAACATTGTGTATGCTTTCCTAATGTGTGCACCGCTCCTCAGTTAGAATGTATTCATGCATTCATTTGTTTACCTCACAGTGATATACACACAGAAAAGGGTTTATGAGACATTTCTCACCCCAAGGGCTTTTGGTTGGCCTTTGAGAAATGCCTGAACTCCATGAAGAGGTGAAGCTCCCGTCACCTGTTGTACATAAACAGGGAAAGGAGCATTTTGTGGTGCTGTTTGTGTTGCTGGTTGAAACTGGATGACGATTGTCGAAGAGTTCACAGGAATGACAGTGTGGGACATTCTGGTTTCTCAATCTCAAACTGACCTGTACAGAATCATAGTAAATCAAAACATGTAAACCCAAAATATGATTTGCGACAACAGATCATGTTTAAAAAAGGAGTCATATGATGTGATTTCAGTTTTTTCCTTTCTCTTGGAGTGTTACAAACTCTTTGGTGCATAAAGAAGATCTCAGAAGCTGCAAAGACTAAAGTCTCAAATCCAAAGAGATATTCTTTATAAAAGTTAAGAGTCAACCGTCCCTACCTAAAATGCCTCATTCAGAAAACACCCCCACATATCTAAGTCACTATGTGGGAAGATCTGCATAACGCTAGCGTCTGTGAGATGTTCACGCAAAGAAAGAAGGCATAAGGTTTATTCTCTCTCTGTTGCTGTCGCAGAGCTGCCATATTGTGGAATCTCTGTGTGTTTCGAAGTTTCAAAGTGAAACTTTGTTTGGTCTTCCAAAAGAGGACACAACTAGAAATCAGTGGTTAAGTTGTATTTCAACACTGTTCCAGAACAGTTCAAACCTAATATTCAGATGTGTGCAGCACATTTTATGGAGGACGAGGACTGTTTCCTGAACCAGTAGCTTGCAATGTGTCTGTGGCACAATGGCTGTATAAAGTGGGGCAGTTCCAACTTTGCAAGGACAGTCTGGCGCTTCTGACTCACAGCCTGTAAGTATGTTTACATATTTAAATAATTTGCCACTGGGATTCAAACTTGAGTTTTGAGCAGTGTAGAGTAGCACTTGTTGTTTGTTGTTTCTCTGATCAGCGTGATACGCAACGCAATGCGTAAAAAGAATCAGTCGTGGACATCGCATCACATAGCGAACGAATGCTTAAAAAGACAGTACAAGCCATTTATAATCAGTAATTATGTCCCCACTGGGATGCAAATAAAATGCCTGCGCTTATAACGGATTTTTATTGGTTTTGTCTCGGCCGCTACCCGGGACACATGGCATCACAGTATGGTGAGGGGCGTAACATTTCTGTCACTGCAGCAGAAGAGGCATTCCAGCCAAACACACAACGCAAGACTGGATAGCTGGCCAATCAGAGCACACCTCGCTTTTCAGAATGATGAGTTTTGTAAAAATCGACGCGTTTCAGAAGGCGGGGGATAGAGGAGAAACAATGTGTATTTGTATTAATGGATTTTATTTAATTGCAAGGATGCTTTAGTAATGATCATAGATTGCAAATGTGTGTGATTTCGGACATTTATGACATGTTTTATGATATGTGTTGGTATTCAGAAGTGACAGGGATTCTAACGCTTGGTCTTTAAAAGTACTATTTCGCCAAAAATTAGCCTTTAGAGATGTCTTTAAAATAGAGCAGAAAGACTTATATTAATAAAGAAAGCATTAACACTTTGCTGTAGGCGCTAGAAAAAAAATTCTCATATTTGTCATCTTTTAATGAACTAACGCTAACAAATATTATTAGATACTGTAACAGATGTTTTGCTCATTGTTAGTACATGTTAATTAATACATTAACTAATATTAACCATTATTGTAAAGTGTTAACAATTTTAAATTAACCTTCATTTGACTGGTAGAAACTTTAAATATGAAATATATGAAACATTTACTTTACTGTAAATGTGTTTTTGCTTAGATGCATGCTACTGTCCTCAGAAAAAGGAGAAAACATAAAAATAGTAGAACAATGCATCTCATGCTGTGATAATTATCACTGTCCATTTTGTGAAACCTGGGTCTACAAACCAGTGGACTTGGCCAGCGTCGAGAAACATGTGGAGGATCACTTGAAAACAGCTGTTCATGAAGAAGGTGTGTAGTGTTTGAACATCCAAAAACATTATTTTGTGAGTGTACTTGCCTCACCACACACACACACACACACATACAATATTCCATATCTGACTTGAATTTCCTGAATGAAGACATATTATCTCACATCAGGTGCAACTTAAAATACAGAGATGATTCTCTCATTTTTCGTGCTGCTACTGCTCTGCTCACTATTATACGAAAAGCACAACTTAACATTCATCTCAATAAAATGCAAACAAAAGAAGCAAAAGATTCCATCCCCACAAAGAACTGCAACACCCATGGTTCTGATTGGTAAAAACACCTCTGCCTTCCAGCTTCTCTGCTCAGACAGCACCCCTCACTTCAACCTCCGCCTTCAACAAGTGAACCACACACGTCTGTACCTCCTAAACACCATGTCCAGACTGCTTCAAAACAAATCAGGGCTGAAATGCATTCACTGTGGAATTGAAGTTAATAAGAAAAACCTCACGACCCCACATTACAAGAAAAAACATACAGATGTGAAACAAAATGATTACATCTTGAACGATCACTTTCTTTGTCCAATGCATCGATAGTGAGAATGGTATTTTGCTGTTCAGATATCTTTCTTTGGCCCATCACTGCCAATACATGTGCAGAAGAGAACATGGGGCGGCAAACCACAGAATCATGTGTGAGGTAGACCAGTGTAACACAAACACAGAATTTGCATTTCGAAGTGGTTTGAAGGCATTCGAATGCGACCATTTGAAATCCTTGGATTTTCTGTCCTTGAAGCACTGACGCGACACTATCACTCTACATGAAGAAATGCTGACAGAGATGGATTGCAACAAAGTGGTTCAGGGGAAGACAGAAAAAGAAGTGCATTGAAAGGCAGCGGACAGCAGCTATTGTAGGTGGTGCCACTTTCTCAGTCAAGGAGGTAACAATTTCTGGACCCTCATCCAGAAATATATTTCTGTGTATGAACCCAAAACTTCATATTATAGTCAGTTTGGGAGAGTCATTGTTCAGTAATATGACTCCAAAAAAATCACATGGACAACAAGACAAAACAATCATGTGTGTGCATAAATCATCTGGTAAATGGCATTTGTTTCAAACTCAAAAAAGTTGCTTTTAGAAAAGATACGGACCACAGAAAGGGACTGATAGGCAGGCAGTTCTCCACACCAAACAGAAGATCTACAAGATCAACAGTACCCACCAAATGAGGCAGGCATGAAAATCGTGCAAAGCTATATTTATTGAAAGAGAAAAAGACTTCCTGCAGACATTCCCAAAGTTGAACTTGTCAATGGTGGCACTCGCCCAAGTGGGAATTCACACTGCCTAATTTGTAGAGGGCAGGATCTCTTGCCCACGGTGAGGAAAAATCATGAGCTGGGTGAGCCGGGATTCCTCATAACATCAACAGCAATGATTCTGACATTTACAGGAGTTATTGAAGGTAAATAAAGTAAATAATATATATATATATATATATATAAAGAGGTATATATATAGTATATGTATATATAGTAGTATATATGTATATATATAATATGCAGGTGGTGTGGTAGCATATATGGCTATATTATATAAGATATATAATAGTATATATATATATATATAAATGACTGCAGTTTGAAAAAGGAAAACTCTTATCTTTTCAAGGGATTTCCACCTACTACAAAATCTGCGGTGCAACTGCAGAATGACATTCCGCTTATCAAGAGCAATAGATCGGTATTTCATAAATTTTAATGACCACCTGCTGATTTGTCTGCATTTATGCATGATTTCTTCATAATGCTATTCAGGTATGTTACCCATTATAGTACCTGGTATTGCTGCTTAAATTTTTTTCAATTATTAGAATTTGAAAAAGTTGAAAATATTGCATTTGAATTCCTTTGATCTTTAAGATTCAAATTTGCCTCTATAATGTTTGGAATTGTTCTTGTAGAATCACAACCGCAGTTAGCAGGTCCTCAGCCTGCTTGAAGCCACTGAGCAAAATACTAAATTTCCCAGCCATGACATCGGTAAGCTTCATGCATACATTCATTCTGAAGCACTGACAAATCACGATTACATGTACTCCTGCACATAAGTGTAGGTTATTACCCTTAAAGTGCAGTAATCATGGACCTCCCACAAAAGGAGTTTTTACTGTGCCTTGTAAAGTTACTATACTGAACAGTACCTAAAATTGAAAAGATTATGTTTGTTTTTTTAAATATGAATTCCATTTGATTTAGTCAGTGAAATAAAAACTCCCCTGAAGATTCTTTGAGGGAATACGCAGCATTGTACCATTCTGGCAGCAAAGTGACACAAGAGATGGTTGAATTGTCGGGATTTCTTAGCAGTAACTTATATACATATTATATATATGAGTATTATTGTTATTGTTACTATGCTGGTTTTAATTGTTTTTGCTATTAATAGAAATTGTATTGTTATTGTTAACTGTGTGTGCCTTACAATAGTGCTTATGTTAATGTGGCGGTGGTAAGAATAACCTTTCAGTAGTTCCCCGAGTTATGATTTTTGGGCTCTCCTTGGCCATGGTGTCAACATGCAAAGGGAAATCTGAAATAGTGTTAAACACATGAATTTGCAAAAAACAAACCATGTGATGTATAGGATCTTGATATTTACTGAAGAAAGACTTATCAGATGAGCTTCTGAGCATTGATGGTGAAGCTCTTAGATATGCCCAATGTTAGAATTAGTCAATGGTTTTTGTTTATGTCATGGTTGATGGTTTAGGTTGAGAGTTATAAGGAAACTCCCAAAGAGTGTGGTTGGAGTTCGAAAGGATCTAAGATGGACCTTGTTTTATTTGTTAAGACAGGAGATGCAAAACCACTCTTACATATGACAAAAGTGTTCCAGTAGATTCTGGTGAGATTGCTTTCTGTGGGGATTTTTTCTTACTTCTCTCATGACATTTACTTTGATGATTATAATGTAAGAATTATTTTGCTATTGTTTTTATTCATTAAACTTGATAGCAACTACAGTTATATTTCTAAAGATTTTGCACACTACCTAACACTTGATTGGCATTTCTACTAATTATATCTTCCTTTTCTGTTAGGTGGATGGGCAGTATTACTTGTCCTGTGGAGTAGTGTACTTTCAGTAATTTAATAATGAAACAGAGTCTCAAGAGACAGCTGATTTACTCTTTTCTTGACACTTCCCAGATGTGTCACTGTATGATTTTGCTAGAAGGGATAGCAACGCATAATCTTAGGTGAACCAGAAACTTTACCCTTTAGCCCTCATGAAGGCAGACTTGTGGAGCCAACACCTGGAAATATTCAGCTGGCTAAAGAAAGCAGAAGTTGACCGTGAATTTGCCTTGGTTAAAAGTTAAACAGCCGGAAAAGGATACCACTTGCCATCCTCTTAGCGGTTCATCTGAGCATTATGCTCTGTATGACCGCTTTCATGAGGATAATACAAAAGACCCGAAAGATGGCCTCAGAAGAGTCAACTTAGTCCCAGAACTAAGTGGGTGGTTGAACACACAAACTGCAGAACAGCTGTTTGCTGGGATGCAGAAAAATAAATATTTTATGAACATGCGGCACCTTTTTAATCACGAGAAACGCAATCCACTCTACAACAAATCAAAAAATGAAAGTGTGAAAGAAAATCTAAGAAAAATTGTTTCACCAAATGATCAGTTGCCTTTAAATGGTTACGGTCAGATTGTTGTAGGTAAGATTAGTCTTATTACAATGTTTTTGGTTATTGTGAGAGCATTACTAGACATATAATGCATCAAATTTTATTCCATCTAAAGGCACACCTTCAGAATCTGTTGAAATTGATGACAGACCCTCAGGAGACAAAAAGCGAAAACGTGACCAATGTACGCATGTTAATTTTTAAAAATATGTAATGTGACGTTAAACTGGTTTTTTTTTTTTGTTTTAAATAAATTTATTTACACGTTTATGTACTCCTCAGTCCCTTCTGAGTCTTCCATGGTGGGTATTACTGCTCTACGGGATGTGCAACCGAACAAGGCATGCTGGAAAGAGTTACCTAGTACAGTCCAGCTGAATCAGGTAAAGATGTTTTTTTTTTATTTTATTATTTATTTTTTTATTACTGTTAGTTTTTTTTTTTTATTGTTTTAAGACTAACAAAAAAGACACATTGTAGTACTTCGCTGTTATTTTCATAGCTAAACCATGCCTTAATGGAGACGGGACCAGCCAATGAATTTTTGGCATCTGTTGGAACTACAGTTCTCACCAGGATGGATTTCCTTACTTTAGGGCACCAACGTGAAGTAGAAGCAACAGTGAGATGCAGCTAAAATAATATAATTTTACCCTTTAACCCATGGAGTACAGTATAGTACCATGTGCCCTTTTTTGTCCTTAAATTTTCACAGATTGTAAATGCATTTCTTTGAATGTTAACAGATTTTGAATGCCTGTCTTTCTGTTGTGAAGGATATTGCTGACCTTCAGGTAATGCAAAACATTCCCTTGATCAAATATTCTGTATGCACAGTGTGTGGAAAAATTTTTTTTTTTTAATTGTTGCACTTTTACTTAACAGGGCATAATGGTCCATGTCTTTAATTCATATGTGACAGTGACTTGGTTGCCACCCTTGTGCGCAGACCCAATGTGCAATGTTCCTGTGAGTATCATTGTTTTGTGATTGAGGCAGTATGAAGCCATTTTAAAAATATTTATATTCTAAATAACTTATCTATTTATAAATGTATAAATTGATTTCATATTTACTTTTATTCTTAAGAAAATCTAGCAAGTCATGACATAATTCTGCTTCCCTCCTGGTCAGAAAATCATTGGAAGATCTGTGTAGGTCTCAAAATAATTCTTTAATGATCAAATAATCAAAATGTTTAAATGTTCTGCTTGGGTATTTTATACCTTACAAATGTAAAGGAACGTGCTAGCACTTGACAGTTGATGTCAAAGTTACATTGTATTAGATCATGAAGCCAAAAAATAGAGAGATCTATTGGCTTGATTCCCTTTCCGGACGTGGCTTCAGTGATTGCCGTTTCATGAACAGTTACGGTCTTAGACTGACATGTTCAAAGTTCAGAGTTCGGGGTTATGGGAGTTCAGTTTAAAACCATATATCCCCATTTTTGTGGAAGGTCAAAAAAAAAAAACATACATATAAATTATGTTGTTTTTTTTTTCTTGTAATTTTCAGGGCCTTCCCAGACAACCACAATTCAAATAACTGCGAGTGTTTGTGTTGATGGTAAGCCATGAGTGTTGTAATTAAGTAATACCAGAAAGTATGAATTAAATGTCCACATCTGAAAGAATTGCATTTGATGGTTGTTTATTGGTAATTGTTGACTAGAAAACAAACATTTTGGTATATGATTGTACATTGTCTGCTAAAATGAGCTTTAATTCGTATTGTAGTATGCACTCTACGTGGTATTGGAGGGGCACTTTGATTTCAACGAAGTAAGTCTTAAATTCCGAAGTCATTTATTTAGAGATCCTTAGTTACCATTAGCTCATCAGTGCTCTATTTTACAGTATGACATGCCAACAATTAGAAGGTGGTGGTGTATGCTTCTGCTGAGTAATTATCCATTGAAGTAAGTCAGATCAAGTTGTACTGCACGTGAAATGTTGCAGACTTATCTGTAAACATAAATCTAACAGTTTAAATTAAATAGTACAAAGAAGTGTTTTTATGATGGTGCATATTGCTGCCACATGTTGTGTTGTTTTATGATATAATATGGTGTTTTTATGATATGTCGTTTTAATAAGATAATTATCATTTTAAAAACAACTTGTTATTATGAGAAAAGATGTCGTTTATTCAACATAATCGAGTGGACAAAATAATAAATGTTTGTGGCAGTAATGCGCTACCGTACGTTTTAACTATAAAGTGTAAATAATTTCATTACATATATCAGTCTAAACCTGTGAATTTCAAATCCACGTCTGGGGATGTCATTAAGATCTCTTCATAATCTCTTTATATGAAGGTCAGACAGAAGAGGTCAGGCAGCGGAATGAAAACAACTCAGAAAAAAGGGCCAGAGACTAGAAAAGAGCAGGTAATGGGTTCTACTTTAATTCTTGTACCAAGCGCACAATTAACAGGGGTTTGGCAACATTCTCTCTTATTACTCTCCAATTTACAGAGCCAATTGAAGCCCCCCCCCTGCTGATTATTTGACCAAGGTAAGCACAGTATCAAATCCTGTCCAATCGATCAGTTGTTTTTTTAATATGTCTTATCTACGGTCAGCGCGTGTTTAGACTGAATGTTGGTTGTATTTTGGACAGAATGCCAAGGAGATCCTCAGGCAGATCCCTGTTGAGAGTGGTCTCAGGCAGCGAGGAGAGATAGCCTTTTATGAGACTTCTCTCACACCAGCTAAACAAACGCTTTTTAGGGACAGTGTTAGTGGAGACAAAAATTCAAAGAAAGAGAGGCCCACTGCACTGTGGTTAGACAGTAAGTTCTTTAACTCCTAAAAGTGATAGTGAGTAATGTAAGGAAGTATAGGTGTCTGTCCTGTCTGTCTGTCCTGTCTGTCTCCTCTCATCTATCTGTCTGTTTTTTGGTTTTTGTTTTCTGGTAGGACTAAAAAAAAAAAAAAAAAAAAACTTAAAATAAAAAAAAAAAAAAAAAAAAACTACAAACCTTTCAGGCTAATCTGCTTCTTTCTCAAGCCAAACCAACCTAAATTTTGACTTGACAAACTTGAAAATTTTTTTTTTTTTTGACTTTTTATTCTGAGTTAAACCTCTTTTTTTTTTTGGTTCATATTTTATCAGTAAAAGAAAACATACCTTAATAGTTTTTCACTTACAGCCTTCATTGACACATTATATATCACTTATAAATGATTAAATAACAAAATCAATAGTAGTTAAGATTTATGTGGTTTGGAATTGGTAAAAAGGTGCTTGAAATTTTTTTAAAAAGACTAGAAAATCACTTGCCTAATAATTATGCACACGTATAGTTGATGGTTATGTTGATTATAAATTAAATAAACTTAGGTACTTTAACAAGACGAAGCAAATAACACACTTTTCCTAACACCATCCTATAATATATTTAAAAATACATTTAAAAACTTTTCCTTGTATGGCTCTTTTGCCTTTCTTCAACATGATTTAATGTTGTTTTAATATTGTTTGTTCTTTTATGTCAATTAGGTGTCGTGAACTGGAATTCATTTTCATTGCACGATACAGAGAGCAGTTCAGGGTGCCATATTCACTGACCCAGTGCCTACGGTGCTGTGAAATATTTTAAAGACTGTCCACCTGGCTATGTTTGGGAATGGGCAGGAAGTCCTGCGTGGGTTTTATTCCTTCAAAGACTTTGAGGGCTACTGCTCAGTTGATTGTTTTTTTACATGATGGAGGAGAATTTCATAACGTGTATATGCATTTTTTTTTTTTTTTCTCATGTGTCATGTTTATAGTCTGTTTATAGTTTATTATTGATCTACAATAAAACAATTATATTTTCAGTTTTGTTCTTTGCAATAATAATAAAAAAAAAGGATCCACTGTTATCAGTTTTGGTTTTTGGGAGGCACCATGCATAAATGGAATGCAGACACTGAAATATATGTATGTAGTCAGTTTAACTTAAAAATACTTTATTGGATTAAATATTTCACATGTATAAATTTCCAAAGTAACAGAAACATGTCTATAATTATACTAAATAAATAAACAAGAACTATGACAGAGGAAATATTAAAATAAGAAAATATAAGGTGCCCAGTAGAATTGTATTGTTACACTAATGCAAGGGGCAGTGAAGTATAGTGCAACAGAAATTTTCAAATAAATTGTAAATAAAATACACACACACCGATATAACAGAATAAACTGTAATTCTGTATAATTTAACCTAAAATGATACGATTAAAATTCTAGATATGTGCTGTACTACATTTTGTTTTTTTTAATACATATATATTTTATAAGAGTATTCTGTTAAATATGCGTATGCATTTAATGGCGATGATGCACGTCACCGCGCCAATGCAAATAAAACGCGTAAGCCATCACCCGCGTTTTAATGCGCGTCGTGTTATAGACATACCTTCACGTCACTTTCGCATCGCATGATGTATCATTGACGCATAGATGCGTGGCGTCACCCCGGCTACAGTCTGCAGCGAGGGTGTCTCAATGATTAGGCAATGATTAGTTTCAAGCAAGTTGAACAAGCCTCCTTCCTCAAACCCTACTCTGCTCTGATTGGTCCCACGTGTTTATGAGAGCTTTGGGGGGGGTTAGTCCAAATAAAGAAGATTAGAATCCAACGAGATAAAAGCGCCCCAGATTAAAAAGCAGTTTCTTGATAAAATGACCAGCACACAACAAAAGGCTCGAATTGTATTTCTCTGGTAACCCTTGAACACCGCGTCTTCTCACATATGTAAACACACTAACTACGTACGTGTTTGTGGCAGAATCGACTCTGTTCGTATTTCGCTGGCAGGCGGGGCTTATCAATGTGTACGCAAGTGAACGTACACCGGTAACAGGCAAAAATTCGACAATATAACGACTCGTTAAACGGTGAATTATATTCAGAACCGACTCTCTCTTTTGAGGACAATATGTTTATTATCATTCACTGTTTTTGATAACAAATTTATGCAATTGTTTTCATTTAAGGATGCTACAATTATAACTGCAAAGAGAGATTTTTCAAAACCCATATGACCTGTCTTTAATTTGATCTACATCATTGTGGTTTAAGTGCACTGAGCAGCATTCCATTTCCAAAGATACGTATAAAAGGGAACTACCTGCCATATATATCCACTGAACAGGGACAATCCCCCCAATAATTACAAAGCCAGTGTTTGTCTTCCAAAAGCAATACAATTTATAGTACTTATTACGCTCTTTTGAATAATTAGTTTATAATATTATCTGTCCCCTAATTGTATACGTTACCTACTTTTTGAGTTACTTCACTTTCAGCGACAGAACTGCAATTATATGCCCCAATTACAAACAATAAAACACAATAGCTCGCCTATAGGCTATTTTAGTTCTCCTCCCCCCCAAGCAAGCCCTTTACATTTATGTTATTTCCAATACCAGTTGCTAAACAAGCCTAACAAGACTTCTTGCTAAACAAAGAATTAATTTAAAGCAAAAATGAAAGCAAACACCATTGTTCTCATGCAGCCAACCTCTCTCATTCGGCATGAATCCAAATGTCACCATATTCGTGATGTATTTGAATGCTAAATTATAATTTCTTACGTTATGTAAACCAGGCTTTGTACTTAGCGTTACCAAAATATGTAAATAAATAAAAATTCATCCTCTTCACATGATCTAATATATGCATGGCCTGGCTTCACACATACTATGTAGTAATTTCACAATAAATAGATATAATTAAATTCTACTGTCTTCAGTCAACAACTAGGCTTTTTGGCTATGTTTAAATCAAGGAAAATTGCACTTAAACAAGGCAACATAATGCACTTGTGGAGGTAGAAAAACATAGTTCTTTAAGACCTGCGGGACTACTTGTAATATGCAAAAGAAAAGTCACGAGAGCTGTTTCTGTCTGTGGTAAGTTTTAATTGAAAATGTTTGTAATAGCCTACTTTTAACGTAAGAAAGGTAGGCTATATGCTGTGTTCAAATGCATTGCCACTTGCTTGAGCAACTAATATACAAGTCTAGAAGTCAAATGCATTGAATACGTTAAATGAATATGTTGTTTAAATTTAAAGAGTTCAAACGTAAATAAGGCTTTAGGCTGAACAGCATGGATTGTTTTAATTATTTAAAATTAACCAGTATATCTAGTGTATTTATATGTTTGGTTGACTGCATTTTATTCTGATAATGAACAGACTGCAACGTTTGCAATGCTGTATGGTGCGTGAGGCACCGGCGCAATCGAACAGTGGAAACATACTCTGCATAATTTTTTGGTCATACAGATATTACAAACTCTAATGTATTTGCCACTTTTATTTTTGGGATGCATAAGCTTGTTTACGTGAAGCTAACTGCACCAAAATGAACAAACTCAACAGCATATTGTAGTAAATTTAAGCTCAAAAGGGAAATGTATATAGATAATTACAATTAATTATGGTTAATTACAATTATTTATCTGAGCTGCCAGTAGTAACGGTAGCAGAATTTAATTGCCATAAACTAATCTGTTTGTCCAGCAAACATTTAGCATAATTTCATATCAACTCTAAGAAAGGATATTTTCGTGGCCACAGAAAATACTTTCTACAGTATTAATGCATTAGAGCATGTAGCAAAATCGGAATCGTAAAGGGACATTGATTTGTAAGGCAGAATCAGAAACTCAAGTAGTTTGTGCACAAGGCTCACGCAAGAGGAGTCACTAGGGACCGCTCTAATATCAGCAGAACTAAGGTGGGAACGCACTGCGCTTGCAGATTCTTACCCCCCCCCCTGTCATCACTACCGACCGATTCACGCATGACGAACATCTGCACGTGATTTTCTTTTTTCTAGTGACGACAATGTGGCTATGATGCGCCAGACACGGACATATGCATAAGAGTATGTGGCTCCATCAGAAAGCTGGGAAAACTTATTCTACCCTCTTCTTTTTTGCTTGGCCCCGTGACATTTTGTTAGTCCTAAGAGAGTGGATTATTGTCGTCCCCCTCGTAGCTCAAGCTAATTGATTGCGCATCCGAGTTCGGTTATCGATCAATACAACAACGGTACACTTTAGAGGATCAACTAAGGGGGTGCTTGCATGGGCCGTGGATGGTGTGCCGTCAAGGTGACGCGGAGGATGGAAACTGGACATACAAAAAATGGTTGCCGCTGCCACAGCACGATCAAACCATTTGCGGAAATGGCGGTTTTTGGGTGAGTTACTCCGATTGTAGCAGGGATCACAAAACGGTCATGAGTATACGAACAAAGTACGGCGTTTAGGCTCGTGAATCTCTAATAGCTTGAATAAGTCGTTGTCTGTGTCATTGCTTAGGGATGTTGATTCTTTACCATCATGGATGCAACTGGATAGACGATGAGAGTAATGCTAGTAGTTCTAGATTCCGTGGTGTATATCTGGAGTAATGTGGATTTGTTTGTGCGGGCCCTCAGATGAGGATTGAGCTTGTTGAAGAGTCTGAGTGGGTGGTGTGTAGTTAGTTGTAGTCCGTAACCGCAGATAGCCTGCTCCATCAGCGTTAAAGCCCGCCCATGCAATTGATTGGTCGGCTCTGGGAGCAGAGCAATAATTAATACATCACTGGATCGAGTCCAGGACCGAACTCCGTCCAAACATGTTAGGGGCGGGGATGGTCAGTTAACCACCTCTAACCACCATTAAACCATCCCAGCGCCGTTTATAACGGGAGTCCTATAACTTATACTAAACCTCTGTTTTGTTCAGTTAAATGTATGATACTTGCATTTCCTTGGCCTGGAATGAGTGCCTGATGCAAAGTCTGATGGTTTGGAGTTTCGTGGTGTAGAGTCACAATCAATGCCCGTTTTGAAGAGTGATGAATTCCAAAGATGTCCTGACTCGAGCGGTGATTGGGAGTTTCTTCCCAGTGGAAAGAACCATGAGAGAAGACAACCTAACATCTTTGGTGAATGGAAACAAGGCACGAGGCCTGGCACAGACTCAGAGGTTCAAGAGAGTTCCTAGCCCATCCTCCTCATCTCCTCAGGATCTAAAAGAACCGCAGACTGGAAGACGGGTCACTGAGGTGAGGCCTTTAAGCTTCTGAGAAGGTCCTGCCTCCTCAGGATGGGCTTTCTGTCCAATGAGAAAAGGCTGAAATTCCAAGTGGAGAGGTTGGAACTAATGAAGAGTATTACAACCCTTTGTGTGTGAAAGCATGGCAATTTGCAAAATGGAACCGAAAGTGGGGTTCAAGAGAAGAATCTTCAAGCATCTTTAGAATACTGGGATGAATTGTTTTTATGTAACAATGTATAATATACGCTCGTTTAGATCATCAGAAGACGAATTCATAGATACTAAAACATGGTAAGATTACATGAATGAAAGTGTTCTTATCACAAGCATGCATAAAACAGTATACAAGACAAAAAGACAATATACAAGAACAGTAACAACATCACAAGTATATGTGTGTTCATTCAAACAAAGGTTTTTCTATGAATTAATTAGAGAAGAGTCTATTTTTTCAAACATCAGGCACCGCGTACTTTTTTAGCGACGAACCTCCACATACTCTGAGTCCGGAACTCGTTATCTGGTCAGGAGCTGCTGAGGGTGATCGTGCGTTACCCAAATGGTAACCAGGGGTCTGGGGTCGGGCGCCGACATCACTGGCACCACGTATGTTTAGAGGAGGCGCCTCGTCGTTGTGCTTCATTTTTGTTATGTCTAAATGAATTTGATGTTGTATAAATCAAATGCGCAACACCTGGCGTTTCTCTTTGTGTCTTCCTTCGCATTGGTTCAAATTGCTACATATACGTTATTGCCATTTCTTAGTCATCTTTATATTTCCCTTTGTTTTGTACTTGGTTGTAATATTTATAAGTCAAATATATTTCTCATGTATTCATTTATTGTATATATGTTACTATATACTATATAGACTATAGCCCCGTTCCGCGTTCCCACGATTCAGGGGAGCCTAGATGAGAAGCTGACGTTCGGGATTTCTTCAAGTGGCGTGTTTACCCATGTTTTCTATGGTAAGTTGCTACATGTAGCATAGCCTTTTGCATACTTTTAAATATTTTTGTCCCTTGTATGTGCATCATAATCTCACTAATATCGGATCTCCCACAGTAAGTTATTTGAAACCACTCGCTGCTGTCTGAATGTGAGTTTTGAGCTAAAATTATTTTAAAAGTCTTTAATGCTGGTGTTACAGCTGTTAACTTTATGAAGTGATATGCAGCGCTGATGCTCTTCAGATGCAGAGAAACTCCACCTTTGTTCATAACCACTGCTCTATTTGGCCTGCTTTTGCTCAAGGTTTTCGTCGGGCCAAAAAAACATAGCCGTTGGCCCAGAAGAAGCACCGACGAGGCATGATCAAGCCCCGGAAGTGACAGTGGAAACGTGACTATTGTTTCCATCAGCTGGTTTCATTTATCAACACTGCCTGTATGCTGTGTAAAAAAGGCTTGCACACTCTGAAAACAACCCCAAAATGGACAAGGAGCAAGACAGAATGAGTGAAGAGAGTGAATGAGACACTGAATAAAAATGTAATTTGAGTCTCTGACAGTAGGTGGCACTTATGTAACAGCAGAAATACAGCGGTTTCCAGGGTAAACACAACAGGCTATGCTACTTTCTGTTTCTGATACAAAGAAAGTCAGTCAAACAGAATTTAAATGTTTTTAAATATCTGTAAAGATATTTTTGTTTTTGGTCACTATGGGGAACACCTTCAGCATGACCGGTGTCTGAATCAAACAACTAAACATGACAATAACACTGGCTGGCGACAGCTTATGACATCACTACTGACACGACCACAGTATAAAAGGGCACTGAGAAAACACGTCATCCTCATCTTCACGGCTGTATATGTTAGCAGCTAAGCACGACTGGGAGGGCATGCTCTCTCATCAGAGGCTATGCTCAGATACCCGCGGTTTCATGCGACTCTGTGTTGTGTGGGCAAACGCGTTCAGCTCTCGAGGGAGCTGAGCTCATTGTGCTTATTTTGATTCAGTTTAATTTGATTGTTTCTTTCAAAATTATACTGCTGTTTATGTGTGTTTTTAGATTTTTATTGAAATATTTTAGTTTTCATATAGACGAATACACGATGCACATGTTCTTGATTTTTGAGTAAACGTTTATTTTGGCTCTTGTAATTAAAGTATAATTGATATATATGCCTATGAGTTTCAAAAATTATCTTTTAATATCATTAACAGTGACTCACATATTACAATGAAACAAATAACTATATACAATTATATTACACAAGATTAATGTTTTTTAAATGCTTAATGTACCTTAACGTATCAATACAACATGCATACTTATATAAATTATGATGATTTATGTGTAATAAAAGCAAATTACCCCTTTAAAACCCTATATGGCGCTACTCTGTTAAGAAAGTAAGCCCTGCCCCTCACTTCCAGTTCTGTGGCTGTGGTTCTGCAGATGGATATATCTCTCAATTTGAGGGTCTCCTATGAGTATGCCACTCCAGGAGCCCCATCATGCACCTCTCCGAGCATTTGAGTTTTCCTCTCACTATGAGAGGCCATGGTAGAGTTGGTACTTAGTGTTTGCCTTGGTGCTTCACATGCACACCCCTTAGCATGTCAGCATGGGTATTTCATTTCCCCATGACAACTGTTAGAGGACGCAGTTTGAGTTCCCTCAGAAGGGAACTCCTCAGGTTACGCATGTAACCATGGTTCCCTGAGAGGGGAATGAGAGACTGTGCACCCTTGTTCTTGCCATGCCTCGGACGCAAGCTTCAGACGAAGTGGAAAACGTGTTCTTTAAGTGCCCTTTTATACTGCTGTTGCGTTGGTAGTGACTTCATAGGCTTTCTATCTACATCAATGATATAGCCAGAGCTGCTGGCACCTCCCGGATACATCTTTATGCAGATGATACCATTTTGTACTCAGTTGGATCCTCTCCAAATTCTGTGGCTTCCAGTCTTAAACTCAGCTTCACCCTCTATAGAGGCTTTTTGACACCCCACCTCCGTGATAACACCAGTAAGACAAAAATGTATTCTTTTTAGCTGGAAAACCGGTTACCTAGACTCCACTTACCAATCACCTGTATGAACGGGTATGTCTCCGAGTATGTCAAAAATATAAATATTCAGCATTTATTACCCATCCTGCCATTCATTACACATCAATAACCTTCTTAAACAAAGCCAAAGCTAGGCTAGCCTTTCTTTTCTGTACAAAGCCTTTAATAAAAGCAACAAGTAACCTGTTAAGATGATGACAGTACTGCCAATTTTTGGATTATGGCGAGCATAGCTCTACAGAATGGCACCCAAACACAGCCCTAAAAAAAACTTGGACACACTTATCATTCAGCCATCCGTTTTGCCACTAATGCACCCTTTCACATTAATCACTGTGACCTATATAAACTGGGCTGGCCCTCCCTTCATACCCGGCAACTCCATCATTGGTTTCTCTTTATTTACAAGACAATCCTGGGCAAGACACCTCTCTATCTGTCATCTCTTCTTCATGCCGTTCATAACACCTATTACACAAGATCAAGTAATTTGATTAAATTTAGTACCCTTCCTACTTTTACTAGACGTTTTGGATCGTAATGCCATCCTCACTTGGTAGCAGTATATGACTGGAACATACTACAAAATACCCTGAAACTTACATCTCTGATACCAATCTTCCACCTTTTAAGCAGAACCTTCAAAAATTACATAGTTGACTCTTGTTCCTGCTGACTATCATGAATCATATTTATACACACATACTTAAGCACTTTACTGTTTTTCTTTTTCTCTTTTTTCTTTGTTGTCTATCTTTTTTAATTCAATTGCTTGTTCTATGTGTCATGTGTTTGACTATGTACAGCTGTACAGTATGTTCTTATTTATTCCTTTAGCCTCTTGGCCAGGTCATGTTTGTAAATGAGAAGTGGTTCTCAAAAAGTTTACCTGGATAAATAAAGGAATAAAAAAAAGAATAATAATAATAAACTTAATAGGCTACTGCATATAAAAAGGGCATTATTTAAAGGCCATTTTCCGCTAACCGTGTTAATGTATCATTTCATATCACATTCTTACATTTTATTAATAATTTCCCTTAATATAATATGACAATATAGGGCTGTTTTAAAATAGCTTCTTTTTTTGTAAATATACAAATATAAAATGTTGGAAAAAATGCAAAAATAAGCTACTATGAAAGTAACTGCCAGTAGGTGGCAGCAAATGACTTAATTATAAGCCATTGAAGCATGCCTTCAAATGATTTGTTCAGACGGCTGATTCATTCAGGAATGAAGCAAGTGCCTGTCTTTATGAAAGTACTACTGAATCATTGAAAATTCAAAAACGCAAATCATTCATTAAGGAAATAGAGATGCGCGACTATTTTGCTGTGATCTTTGTTTGGAACTATTTTCATTAACCAAATCGAACAAAAACTGTCATCGTTGACGATATATCCTTTCAATAAATTCAAATTTAAATACTGAACTAAAATGCATATTACCTACTTGTTTTAACTATTGTGTAAAATGTCAAATTTGCAATCATGGTTTTCAAGGAAAACTTAACTCTCTTTGGGTTCGATTTCATGTTGCTTAACTAGGTTATATGTTATAAATATAAAAACAAAGTAACATTTTTATGTTTCTTCTGTGTGCAGTTGTTTTAATTTCTCCACGAGATTCTCTCACAGACAGGCTGCGTGAACCTCAACTCAACTTGTTGTTCCTGTTGATTATCCATTATCAATGGCTGTTTACACCAAATGTAATAAAGACAGAATCATTCTCGCTGAAATTTAGGTTCTTCCCTAATTAGATGTTTTAATCAGATTAGTTGTCTGGTTGGGCAAGTAAAATCCTCTTCTTTATCTTGCCCCTTCAAAAAAAATCCACTTGTCCCAGACAAGCATTAATGTCAAGTTCTGTTACTGTAAATAATATTCAACCCACCGAAGTGGATAGTGAGACCGACTGTGTTACCGAACCACGGCTGAAATCGCATAAGATTTGGCAGTTGTCAATGTCAGAAGCACTGGCTACATGCATAACCTAAAAGTTATTATCAGTATTCTCTTTTTATAAATTACATAACCCAATGGTTCTTGAGGTCAGAAAAGTCATAAAAATGTTAAAAAGATTGTTGTCAGTGGTATATTTTTCACTGCAAAAACAACACAAGAAATGCTGCAAATATAATCCTATGGGGACTTTGCCTTGTATCAACCTTACTTTTCAAAGAGGAAGGCAATTTTTCACAGACATTCTCTGTGAATGTACTAGGACTTCCGTTTCTATAGCTGCTGTATAACAGGAACAATAACAAAGTCCAATAAACTGTAAAAAGTGCTCTTAATTTAAGACACTACATAAAAATAATATGGTGAAGCCCAAAGTATACTTTGTGATACTTTTTGTGACTGCCTGATCGCCTGCATACTACATCGCAGGCACGAGGTGAATGTTGAGACAGGAGTCAAGAAAGTAGTACTACGCATGTGTCAAGCCTTGGAGGTTGAGGTACATTGAAGCAAAGCGATATCAAGCAATGCGCTAGCTGTGGACGGAATGTGGAATGTGAAGTATACCTGGCCTTAGAAACACCAGTTTGCAACATCAGGAAGCAATAGCTGTTTTTTATAGCTATAAATAGCCCTACTTGCTGGAATGCCACAGGTAGAGCGTTTGCACTGTGGGCAACACGCTCCCAGTCCCGCTGGGCTGAGCTTTCCTGATTCTGTCCCCTGTCTCTCTCCCACACTTCATTTACAAATTTGCAGAAATGTATATAATAAATACTGCCTATGATAATAAGATAAACATTAGTTAGACATAAATTGTTCCTGACTCCTCGAGTAAACGTTTCACAGTAAACCCGAGTTCAGTATATGAATCTAATATCATGACATTTATATGACCACATGAAATAAATAAGGTATGAGTAGAAAAATGGACTTACCAATTAATAAGACAGAACTTCTAAGCTCTGGTTTACAGCATTCAGAATGGGAACTTATCACAAGAGGAACTCAAACTTTTAGTTTCAGTTTACCTGTGAACTACCTGTAAATTCTCCATTGACAAGCACCATCCTGACTGTCCTGACACTAAATGGCTGTGATTGGCTCAAATCAGGTGAGCACCCGCCCTTCTTCAGTCATCTTATATTTTGTAATACATTTTGAGCATTTCACGAAAATAAGGGACTGGATTACGGACAAACACAGTGAATACAGGGTTGTGCAGGACGATATATAATGTTTACTGCTGCTGTACGTGACCTAAACAACAAAAAATGTATGTTCTCTTACACAGTCATTACTGGTCTTTCTCAGTTTATTTATGGCTTTGTTCTATTCTGAATACACTAAAATTCATTTTTAAAATGGAATGACACACACACACACACACACACATATATATATATTGTCAAACCAAAAATTAATTCAGACACCAGATTCATTTTTTATATTTTACTTTTGTAGTGCGGGACACTATAGTTCATTTATGTAAGTGAGGATAGCAGAATAAAGTAAACTGACATATTATCCCCAAATATTCTTCATACAGTGGACTGCCAGTAATATTGCTAAAAATTTGGGACCAAAAATGTGATTTGACACTTCACTAAACCATGTTATATTGTTACATATGGATTACAATTTAAAATAATGACATTTTAAGATTAATATTGTTTTAAATTATCATTTATTTCTGTGATGCAAAAGCTGAATTTTTAGGATCATTATCACTATGTCCTTTAGAAATCATTCTAATATGATGATTCATTATCAAATTTTGGTTGGAAACAGTTCTGCTGCTTAATATTTTTGTGTGACATGTGATACTGTGTATATATATATATATATATATATATATATATATATATATATATATATATATATATATATATATACATATACACACTATAAGGTCACCTTAATATTAGGAACACCTGTTCAATTTCTCATTAATGCAATTATCTAATCAACCAATCACATGGCATTTGCTTCAATGGATTTAGGGGTGTGGTCCTGGTCAAGACAATCTCCTGAACTCCAAACTGAATGTCAGAATGGGAAAGAACGGTGATTTAAGCAATTTTGAGCTAAGCATGGTTGTTGGTGCCAGACGGGCCGGTTTGAGTATTTCACAATCTGCTCAGTTACTGGGATTTTTCACGCCACAACCATTTCTAGGGTTTTACAAAGAATGGTGTGAAAAGGAAAAACATCCAGTATGCTGCAGTCCTGTGGGCAAAAAATGCCTTGTTGATGCTAGCAGGTCAGAGGAGAATGGGCCGACTGATTCAAGCTGATAAAAGAGCAACTTGACTGAAATAACCACTCGTTACAACCGAGGGTATGCAGCAAAGCATTTTGAAGCTACAACACGCACAACCTTGAGGCCGGATGGGCTACAACAGCAGAAGACCCCAATCGGTACCACTCATCTCCACTACATAAATAGGAAAAAAGAGGCTACAATTTGCCGAGCTCACCAAAATTGGACAGTTGAAGACTGGAAAATTGTTGCCTGGTCTGATGAGTCTCGATTTCTGTTGAGACATTCAGATGGTAGAGTCAGATTTTACGCGTAAACAGAATGAGAACATGGATCCATCATTCCTGTTACCACTGTGCAGGCTGGTGGTGGTGGATGTAATGGTGTGGGGGATGTTTTTCTTGGCACACTTTAGGCCCCTTAGTGCCAATTGGGCATCGTTTGAATGCCACGGCCTACCTGAGCATTGTTTCCTGACCATGTCATCCCTTTATGACCACCATGTACTTACATCCCTCTGATGGCTACTTCAAAACAGGATAATGCACCATGTCATAAAGCCTGAATCATTTCAAATTGGCTCTCTTGAACATGACAATGCGGTTCATCTGTACTAAAATGGCCCCCACAGTCAGTAGATCTCAACCCAATAGAGCATCTTTGGGATGTGGTAGAACGGAGCTTAGATTGCCCCTGGATGTGCATCCCACAAATCTCCATCAACTGCAAGATACTATTCTATCAATATGGGCTACAACATTTCTAAAGAATGCTTTCAGCACCTTGTTGAATCAATGCCACGTAGAACTAAGGCAGTTCTGAAGTGAAGGGGTCAAACACAGTATTAGTATGGTGTTCCTAATAATCCTTTAGGTGAGTGTATATATATATATAAATAAATATATATATATATATATATATATATATTCAGTCATGTGAAAAAGCTTAGTATGCCCTATTGAATTCTATGGTTTTCTGTATCAGGAAATAATAAATAAAGAAATATGTGGTCCTTAACTTGTAGGGCCGGGTGCTGGGGTTTGCAGGGCCCCCCAGTACAAAGGTTGTACCTAATGGGTCCTGTTTGAAATTGTGCAGATAGCCCCTCTACATCTCTACGATCACTATGGAAATATTTAGTAATGTCACCTAGATGTTCAATGATAAAGAGAAAGCGATGGTTTCCCCAGTAACCGCAGTTAGTGTTGAAGCAGCCATGCCAGGAGATTCTGTGTGTATCTAGGCGTAAAGCAAAAGCACTTTATTTGGCCTTCTGAAAGTAGAGATGCATTTAGGACTCTTTTAAGATTCTACAACAGAACAACAGCAATGCATTTTATGGATCTAATCGCTTCAAGTGAACCTAGGAGAGAGGTAATCTTGATTCCCTTTGCTACTTACAATCTGGCACTTCTGAATCAGCTACTGTAAGTATGTTTTGTTATTAGTTTAAGTATTTTGTATTGACTGTTCAAATGCAGAGTTTTGCGTGTCGTGCATGAGAGAGAGAGAGACAGGGTCATACAGTGAAGTCAGCTGTCTTAACCATCCTTGGCCTGTGTACTGCAAACACATAGGAGCTTCATTGTCTTGACATTTAACATTATTTTGAAAGATGAAATGAAGCCTATGATTTAGGAAAAGGCATTACATTTCTGATGAGTGCTTATGTGTTTGGCCAATCACAATGCACTGGGTCAGTTGGCTAATCAGAGCAGACTGGCGCTTGTCTGAAGGAGGGACTTTGTAGAAAACGTCACATTTGAGAAAGGCGGGGCATAGAGGACCTACAATAATGTACAGTATTTGAAAAATAATGTGTTTTTTGAACATTACATTATTTAAATTAGATTTGATGCACACACATCCAACGAACCAATCACTCAACCAAATCACAAACCAAAGATGCTCTATTGGGGCTGAGATCTAATTTGACTGTGGGGCCATTTTAGTACAGTGAACTCATTGTCATGTTCAAGAAACCAATTTTGAAATGATTCGAGCTTTGTGACATGGTGCATTATCCTGCGGGAAGTAGCCATCAGAGGATGGGTACATGGGGGTCATAAAGGGATGGCCATGGCCAGAAACAATGCCTCAGGCGGGCCGCGGCATTTCATAACGATGCCCAATTGGCACTAAGGGGCCTAAACTGTCTGGGCCTGGTGCCTTTCTTCTCTTGTTCTTTCTAAAGAACTGGCTCACATCATCTTCACTGATCTGAAGTGCAGTTGTGGGGAGAGGGGGGTTGCAGGAGGTTGTGTGGAGAAATGTTCAAGTCTTCAGCATAGGATGTTAGACTGGGAGTTTCAAATCTACAGTAAAACGAATTCAGGTCTTCAGCAAGGATGGTGTCTTGTAGTTGGTGATGTCTTTCAGGCTTTTCCACACTGATGCAGGGTCATTGGCAAAAAATGGGTGTTCTAGCTTTTTTGGCGTAGTTCCTCTTGGCCACTTTCATCTCCTTATTCAGTGTGTTTCTGGCCTGATTGTACAAGACTCTGTCCCTCCTTCTGTAGGTGTCCTCTTTGGCCTGATGAAAATGTCTGAGTTTTCCTGTAAATCATGGCTTATCATTGTTGAATGTTAAATGAGTCATGGTAGGGTGCACATGTCTTCACAGAAACTGACATATGATGTTACAGATTCCGTGAGCTCATCCAGATCATTGGCGGCAGCTTCACATACACTCCAATCAGTGCAGTCAAAACAGGCTTGTAATGCCCACTCTGTTTCGTTGTTCCTTCTCTTTACAGTCTTTACTACAGGTTTAGCAGATTTAAGTATTTACCTGTAAGTTGGCATAAGATGAACCAGGCAGTGGTCAGAGAGTCTTACAGCTGCTCTGGGGATGGAGTGATATGCATCCTTTATTGTGGAGTAACAATGGTCCAGAATATTACTGTCTCTGGTGGGACATGTAACATGCTGTCTGTATTTTGGCAGATCACAGACACTTAAATGGTTACTCCACCCCAAAATGAAAATTTTGGCATTAATCACTTACCCCCATGTCGTTCCAAACCCATAAAAGCTTTGTTCGTCTTCGGAACACAATTTAAGATATTTTGGATGAAAACCGGGAGGCTTGAGACTCTCCCATAAACTGCCAAGTAAGTAACACTGTCAAGGTCCAGTAAAGTATGAAAAGCATTGTCAGAATAGTCCATCTGCCATCAGTGATTCAACCTACGTTATGAAGTGACGAGAATACTTTTTGTACACAAAGAAAAGAAAAATAACGACTTTATTCAACAATTCCTCTCCTCTGTGTCTCTCCAAATCAGCGTAGCGCAATTTTGGCAAATCTGAGCAGTACGCAGTCCTGCTCTTCTGTGTTAGCCGCGCTGCTCTGATGCATTGTTTTCTTTCAAACCAAAGTGGAAATACACGTAAAAAACGTATCCTTTTGGCGCGGCTGATACAGAAGAGCCTACAGAACATCTGATACAGAACAGCTGCCTGCGTACTGCTCAGATTTGTCAAAATGGCGCTATGCTGATTTGGAGAGACCCCACTAATATTGGCGCTGGCCCACAATTATGAGATTTGAACAATAATGGGAATGCATAAGCAAGAAAAATAATAAATATAAAATATTAAAACATAATAATAATAATAATAATAAATAAATAAATTATAAAATAAGTAAAATAATATAATTGATAAGTGTTAAAAATAATCAAATTATAAATCATGTAAATGACTAATGATTATATGATTATATAAATAAATGACTATAAATGAATAAAACAATAACACAAAATTTTAGGATCCTTAAATCCTTTAGCTGTTGCTACACAATATTCACAACATGATACTATTTACCTGCAGAGAAGGCCAAGTTTTTTGGCGCAACCGCAGAATCACACGGTGGAACCCCTCCAAGGCAGATGTTTGGTAGAGAGGGCTCAATTTTTTCACATTACCAAGAACACACTTATTCATTAGCACCTTCTCCAACCTGTAGGTGGACTTTGTTGTTTGTAGAAGGGGATAGAGAATAACCATCACATAAACGATTATAGATGCATATCAGCTGATGATTCCAGTAGCTTGTTTATTGAAGATCCAGGACAACCAGGAGGACCTGTCCTGGACCACAAACACCTCCAGCCTGGTCAAGAAGGCTCACCAGCGCCTCTTTTTCAATTCAATTCAATTCAAGTTTATTTGTATAGCGCTTTTTACGATACAGATCATTGCAAAGCAACTTTACAGAAAATTAAGTTTCTACAATATTTAGTAGCTTATCAGTGGTGACTGTCAGTTCATGTGCATATAGCATAAATGTTCAGAAAAATCAATAAAAGACGTAAACAAACAGATGATTAACACTATTAACAGCAATTATGCAATCAAACTTATAGCAAAATGTGGTTGTTCTGTATGTTGTCTCTGGGTTAGCATCATCTGAGGTCCTCTGAGGGGTTGGCATCATCTCTTCTCAGGTGTTCTGGATCCAGACTGGAGCTTGTGTAAATCCTAGTTACCACGAATGTAAATCCTGTGGCAAAACAGAGAAACAAATAGAGACATAATTAAGCGTAGCTGCTGTTTCCAGCCAAGTAAAATTATTAGTTTAAACCAAGTTAAAGAATAATAATGCGCATTTGATCAGATATAACTGCAGTCCAAAATTATGAGATGCATTATTTGAATGCTTGGCCAAAAAGGTGTGTTTTAATCTAGATTTAAACAGAGGAAGTGTGTCTGAACCCTGAACATTATCAGGAAGGCTATTCCAGAGTTTGGGAGCCAAATGCGAGAAAAAGCTCTACCTCCTTTTAGTGGACTTTGCTATCCTAGGTACTATCAAAAGTCCAGCGTTTTTGTGACCTTAGGGGCGTGATGGATTGTAGCGTGGTAGAAGACTAGTTAGGTACGCAGGAGCTAAACCATTAAGGGCCTTATAGGTAAGTAATAATATTTTTGTAACTGATACAGAACTTAATAGGTAGCCAGTGCAAATTGGAGTGTATTGGGGTAATATGATCATATTTTCTTGACCTGGTAAGGACTCTAGCAGCTGCATTTTGACTACCTGTAGCTTGTTTTATTGAGGATGCAGGACAACCACATAGAAGTGCATTACAATAGTCCAGTCTAGAAGTCATGAATGCATGAACTAGCTTTTCTGCATCAGGAACAGTTAACATGTTTTCGAAGCTTGGCAATGTTTCTAAGATGGAAGAATGCTGTTTTTGTAACATGGGAAATTTGATTGTCAAAAGACAAGTTGCTGTCTAATATAACACCCATATTTTTGACTGTAGATAATAAAAATAACAAACATCAATCATAAAAAAGTAACACAATAAATACATATTAAACATTAATTCCCACAATAATGATACTATCCCTCTTATCTGAATTTAATAGGAGAAAATTATTGGTCATCCAATCTTTCACATTTTTAACACACTCTGTTAAGTTAAGTTTCATCTGGTCTTGTTGAGATATATAGTTGAGTATCATCAGCATAACAATGGAAACTAATTCAGTATTTTCTAATAATATCCCCAAGGAGCAACATGTATATTGAAAATAGCAGAGGACCTAGGACAGATCCTTGTTGCCCTCCATTCTTTTAAATAAACCTTATTTTAAAGCCTGCCCTTATATATCCATATAGTTTTGTAATCTATCTATGAGTATGTCGTGATCTATGGTGTCAAACGCAGCACTAAGATCAAGTAAAACTAGCAATGAGATGCAGCCTTGGTCTGACGCAAAAACAAGTCATTTGTAATTTTAACAAGTGCAGTTTCTGTCCTATGATGGGGCCTGAAACCTGATTTAAATTCTTCATAGAGATCATTTTTTGCAGGAAGTAGCATAATTGAGCAGACACAACTTTTTCTAAAATTTTAGACATAAATATGAGATTTGAAATGGGTCTGTATTTGCCAGTTCACTAGGATCTTGTTGTGGTTTCTTAATAAGAGGCTTAATAACCGCCAGCTTGAATAGTTTTGGGACGTGACCTAAGGATAACGACGAGTTAATAATATTGAGAAGCGGTTCTTCTGCTACAGGTAACAGTTCTTTCAGTAATTTAGTGGGTACAGGACCTAATAATCAGTGATAAGTTTATTTAGCTCTTCCTGTCCTGTATTTGTAAACCACTGCAGATTTTCTTTAGGTGTGATAAATGAAGCTGAAGTACTAGATGCTGTAGAATCTACATTTGTTATTGTATTTCTGGTGTTATCTATTTTATCAGTAAAGAAATTCATAAAGTCATTACTGTGAGGGAATATTTAGATTTAGATTTGGTTTTTTGTTAATCTAGCCACGGTGCTAAATAAAAACCTTGGATTGTTTTGGTTGTTTTCTAGGAGTTTATGCTAGAAAATGCTCAGCATGCTCAGCCCTGGCAGATTTTAGAGCCTGTCTATAGCTGGACATACTGTTTTTCCATGCAATTCTAAAAACTTTCAAGTTAGTTTTTCTCCATTTGTGCTCAAGATTACGAGTTTCTTTCTTGAGAGCAAGGGTATTACTGGGGATGCACGATATTATCGAACCAATATCGGAATAGGCCCATAATGGATTTAAATGTAAATATTGGCATCTGTCTGATGTGAAAAATTATGCCAATATGTCTTTCCAATAAGAATACATTATCTCACATGTGCTCAGGGTGTGCTAGCGATTAGCTCACGTCAATAGTGTGATTAGATCACGTCAGCAGTGGGGCTCATTCTTGAAGCAGTTTTGCCTGAATGATGATTAGATTCACAAGGTACGTTTACATGGACACTTTATGCTTCCATCGGAATAAATTCATTCTGATTGATGAATCCAAACGTAATGTTTACATAAACGCTAAATAAAGTGATTGGGTTAATATGCGCATTTATATATTGCTAAATTTTGATCGGATTTAATCTTTTTACAATGCATGAATATACAGAGTTTCCCACTGTTGTCGCATACTGTTTTAAATAGCACATATGATATTTATCTACTACGGGTCCTAATTAGGCGATGACCAGCACATGAACTGTTGTGCAGTGCTGCTTATTTTATATTAAAGCAGTAAAAGTGTCCCTTCCTGCACTTTGGTTCTACAGAAGGTGTTAATGTGGCACAGGATTAGCTATGCTACAAATAATCTATAAACTACATTTTCAAAATGATCCTACATTTACATAAATGCCATACATCCTAAATGTGATCAGTGTCTGGTATCTGTTCCCAGACAAACTTTTGAACTTTTATGGGTGTGTCGGTCTGTCACCAAGGAATCTGCTTTGACACCAGCTCTTTCAAGAAATTTCATACTCTGAATATGCCCATCCTTTTCTATTCAGACACTGCTTCCTACTTCATTGCTCTGAGGATCATAAACAGACACAACATTTCTTTAAGTACAGACTTCAAAACTCTGGAATTTAATTACTCAAATGTCCCTAGAGTTTCCCTGGTAAATATCAGATCTACTTGGTGGAGGTCGGGCTCTGCTGAGTGCATTTTCTAGGTTTTAGCATCTATTTACCTGTTTACAATTTTGTTTGTGCTGAGATGCATCATGGAGTATGAGCCATACTTTGCGCAATGGACCGTCGACTCTCATATCATCATATCACAGTTTCACTCTGTTTTAGTCCCTCAAGCAGGTCGGTCTGGTATGATCACCATTCATGCAGCACGGAAGGCAGAATGTAGTTATGTACAAGATTTCGATGCATCATTCTGGTGAAGGTTTGGTAACTCTAGTATAGGAACCGATTCTCATTATTAACTATTTACTTATTAGCATGTCTATTATAAGCATATTGGCTATTTATTAGTGCTTATAAAGCACATATTCTGCATAACCATATACCTATACCATATACCTAAACTTAAGAACTACGTTACTAACCTTACTGCAAATTGGGAGTTTATTGAAGCAAAAGTCGTAGTTAACGGTTTGTTAATAGCAAGAATTGGTCAATCCGTCCAATATATTACATCCCACTGTAGCATTGTGGGATGCACTGGCCCTAGAAACTTTTTTTTTTTTTTTTAATTATCACATCATTTTTCAACCCTTGTTGAAAGAGAAGCCTGTGTAGTAGACAGTAGTGCTAATAAACAACAGTATTGTGAGTATCGTGTATTCAGTAAACTCAGCGGCAGACTTCCACCCATCTTTGACAGCCTCTAGTACAGCAATCTCATGCCAAGTTAGGTTTGGAGTGTCGCGATGGCTCTTGTCATCAGCAAAACCCATTTGATTGCAGGGAGTTGTTCCTGCAATCCTAGCATAGTTACTATCTTAGTGTTGAGGTAGACTGAGCTGTTCCTGCGCCTTGTGAAGCTCTCGTCGTCGGAGCCGTAATACTGCCTGTAAGGTGCTCTGAAGCTGTGTACACACAATATTGCTGCCTGCAGTGAAAACACCTGAGAAGCACTGTCTTCACACCCCACAAATGCAACCAGGTCCTTTGAGGTGAAACAGCATTTTTATGATATCAGAACTGACTCTTTTTAACAGTCTTGCAAACACTGGTACAATATATATATATATATATATATATATATATATATATATATATATATATATATATATATATATATATATATATATATATGGTACAGAAGATATCTGAGTGAAAACGCTGCTGAGAGATAAGTGATTTCCTTCTCCTCAGGTCCCCATCAGGGTGTTTTATTTGAATAATAACAGCATCTTGGGACTCTGTCGTTACATCCACATGTTGTCTTCTTTCAAGTATTCATCACAGCATTTACATAATATGTGGAAATATTAGAAACATTAAAAAGTGTCTCCCACCACAGAATGAATGGATGGATGTGTTGTTGTAGTAATTCTGATTCAAGCCGTGTATTTGGGCTGAATCCCTCTCTTGCGCTTCGTCCTCTCAGAAGAGTTTTCTTCATTGGTCTGTCACCTGTTTACCTCGCGCTGTCTCCTCTTTTTTCATCTTGAGCAGCTTTGGGTCGTTGATTTCACTCTAGAAAGAATGAGAAAGTGAGAGCTGTTTGTTGGTTTATTTTAGGCTGTAGTTTGCTGTGTTCCTTCTCCTGCTTATAAAGTACACTTCTGTCTCAGGCATCCTGCCAAGCACCTTCAAAAAATATATATGTATATATTTTTTTGTCAGTTTTGTAGTAAATTTCCATCAAATTGAAATGTAATTACAAAATAAATAAATACCATAACACCTGAAATGAACAAGGAGCATGGAAAATCACATTTTTAGATGTGCTACACAGTCTTTCATTGGCAATTCCTTTCAGCACATCATTGGACAAAATTCATTTAAATATTTCACCAAGAATTAATTCAAAATAAATAAATACAGGCTGACATGTTTTATCATGAGTCTTTGTTTGTGTGAATTTCTATGCACGTTTATTGACTTATGAACAGGACTTTTATTTTGGCCCGTCGGTGTGACGTCACAAGGCAGTGTCGCGCTCCTGCTTCTGTTGTGAGTCAGCTGAATGTCCGAATCAATTGATTCGCCAAATGATTCAGTTGAATTGCTCGAATCACCGCTCGCTCGAATCAGAGAGGGCTTGACTTGAGGTTGTCCAAATCACACAGAACCACGCGAGATGTCAAAACGAGATGTTGTCGGGCTGCGTCCGAAACCGCATTCTCTCTGAGTAGGCACTTAATTTCACGAGCGCTAAAAGAGTTACGTACTCCACAGCCGAGTCTCGTTAAGCATGCACGCGATGCTGACGTTATCGTGTGACGTCATGACAAGCGCAACACCTGAAGAGACACGAGCGACAGGTTTAATTCATCTATCTGTGAGTATCTTGAGTGATGAATCTTGCTCATTTCGTGCTCTTGTTGAGGAACCAGCTGGCCTTTTACTGTGACAACACATTTTGGGTTGATTTAAAGAGCAGGTCATATGGGTTTTCGAAAAATATCTTATTTGAAGTTTGTAATGTAGCTGCCCCTCAGTGTAAACAGTCTGCTTAAAGTTGTTAATCAAAAGAGTGCACGATAAGTAAAGATATGGGCTGTTTCTCAATTCCAAGAACGCAAAGAACGGACTTGTGTTCTCGTGGAGACCGGTCTTGCCAAGCTTCCTTGGAAGAACGAACTCGAAAGGACGCGAGAACACAGAACGCACTTATGAGTATTGAGATGTGATGCGTTCTTGCTTAACTGATCGTATAATCAGAGCAGAAGCAGCGGCCAATGAACCATAAATATAACATAACATTACAAACAAATGTCATAACTTATTCAAACATTTATACTATTATAGATAATATTTACATACCGTATAATTGTATATCGTTTTATTTTATAGCGTTATATGTTTAACTATTTTAATATGCCAGTAAAAATACTGCGGACTTTCTCCGGGTCTTATAACTTTATTAAAATTAAGTAAAACAAAACGGTGAATGTTTACTTTTCAAGAGCTGTCAAGCATTTGCGAGAGCGAGTTTAAAGCTTACAGGCTCTTGATGTTCTTGATATCGAGGATGCATCGAGTGCAGACTTGAGAGAATCGAGCCGTTAGAAATCACAGAAGACGCTGGGTGCGGCCGGTGTACGGAAGCCTGCAAGCTTTAAACTCGCTCTCGCAAATGCTTGACGGCTCTTGAAAAGTAAACATTTACCGTTTTTTTTTTTTTTTAACTTTTGCTTTTTAATAAAGCTATAAGACCCGGAGAAAGTCTGCAGTATTTTTACTGGCATATTAAAAATAAACTTAACATAGTCATAGTTAAACATATAACGCTTTTAAAAATAAAAACGATATACAATTATACTGTATGTAAAATCCATTATCTATAATAGTTTGAAATGTTTTAATAACTTATGACATTTGTTTGTAATGTTATGTTATATTTATGGTTCATTGGCCGCTGCTTCTGCTCTGATTATGCGGTCAGTTAAGCAGCACATCTCAATACTCATATAAGGGTGTGTTCTCGCATCCTTCCGAGTTCGTTCTTCCAAGGAAGCTTGGCAAGACCGGTCTCCACGAGAACACAAGTCCGTTCTTGGAATTGAGAAACAGCCATAGTCTCTCAGAAGACAGAGTCGGTTCTGAATCGTCTGAACGAGTCGTTATAGGTTCGAATCTCTGCCTGTTACCGGTATACGTCACTAGGCAACACATTAGCATAAACCCCACTGCGCACAAACACTTCCGCTAGTTAGTGTGTTTACATCATGTCCAGAAGACGCTGTTTGTTTTGTTTTCACTGCCTAATGCTGTGTTCACACCAAACGCGAATAGAGCGTCTGGCGCGAATGATTTCAATGTTAAGTCAATGTAAAGACGCGTTTACGCGCGTCTGGAGGTCTCGCGGGCGCGAATGAGGCGTTTAAGCGGCGCCGGTAGACGCCAGCGATTCGCCTCATTCGCGCTGGCCTAGTTCGCGCGACGCTGAATTGAGCGTCTGCGCGATTGCCGCTACGCGCCGAATGTGCTTTTTGTGCATTTATGTGTTTGACGTGGAATTCGCGTCTGCCGCCCGAGTTGAAAAAATTTGAACTTTGGCGTCAATTCGCGCCGGCGTTAACCAATCAGGAGCCTGCTCAGGAGTCACTCATTCAACATGGAGGAACGAATGATATTGTCAGTGAGCAGTCACCCGGAGCTATATGACTGTTACGACCCCAGTGTGGGTCATGAATAAAAAAGAAACTTCGCTTGGAAGAGTGTGTTGTAAATACACATTTAACTTTTGAGTCACGTACATGTTTATCGAGCCGCGGCCTTCCCCGCGTTTTTTACAAGTATTTTCCCCTTACTTTTCGCTAACAAGATAATGTGTTTATTCAGAGGACGTGTGCAGGAAAAAGTGGAAAAGCCTCGAATGCTCGATCAACATCAGCCATCATACACACAAACAAACCGCCTAGCACTTGCCCCTCCCACAAGTTAAGTTCTCGATTTCGGCGTCACACAATTTCGCTTCAACTTTTGCTCTGATGTTTTGCAGCACAATGAGAACCGCGAATGCATTCAAAATGTTCAAGCGGCAAACTAGGCGCGGTAGACGCGAATTTGACGCTCTATTCGCGTTTGGTGTGAACACAGCATAAGGATGCTGATGTTTTGCAGCACAATGAGAACCTTGTGTTGTGCGCTCCTCATTTTACCACGGACTGTTTTTCTAATTTTGGAGAGTTCATCGCGGGTTTCGCTAAATGCTTGTCCATGAAAGATAAGTCCATACCTTCTTTATTTGGACCAACAAGCGTCTCCGAACCACTACCTGTAAGTATGATTAATAAGCTCTGTGCACACTTAGTGCTAATATGTGATGTATACCTAGTGCAGGTAGATTAATGTAGACTGTCGTTGTTCTGATTACTTGGTGCAATAATAAAGAACGTAGGCATATTTTAAGCTTTCAAACTGTATTGTTTCATCAGTCACATTGCGAACATATCCTCCATGATTGTTTGGTGAAATACATACAGTTTATCAGCTAAACTTTCACTGTGAGCATGAGTCGCTTGCATAAGTGTTAAACTTATGCATTACTTTAAGAAAGGATTGTAGCACTATATTATTGTTTTGTGTAAAAGTGCACGACTTTAGTTGGGTTTTGGTTGTAAAATTATTAACACAAACCTACATTTAGAGCACAACAGCACTCAGATACACACACACCTCAGGAGCAAAGATATTTGAATATGTTACAGTAAAGGATCGAAGAAAATGGTTTCAACCAGGTATTTAGAGAAGTTATTGTATTTTATCAAACACGCGAGTCATGTATTAGTATGTCGTCACTACTCCTCCAGTGATAATCATTACTGAACGCATTCGTTAGTATACCATTACAAGCATGTCATTTACATTACTGCTATTTAATGACAATACAGGGTCACTGGCTCTCTACAAAGTACAGAAAATTCTCTGCAACAAGAGGATTCTTAAAGACATGGAGAAGCTTGATCTTGAGGTTCACACCGAAAAACAGTGTTCACTTTCATGGGAATGTTGTGCAGGTAATAATTATTAAACTCCAGGCGTATCTGGGTTTCAACACAGGAAGGAATGATGACCCTCACATGCCAACCTACAGTAGGTGGCCAACCAGAGTGTGCTTTCTACCGTGTTGTGGCGCTTTAACCACAAGTTATCAAACAAACACATCAAAGCACTTTTTCGGTAAATAGCCATCAGTTTTGCCTCGCCTGTGTGTTACATTTGCCGGCTGCAGTCAGGGAAAATGAAAGAAAAACACTGTAGTTAAAATATTTAATATTTTCAGATGAAAATTTAGTAGCCTACTTAATAAGTTATGTTTGTTTCTTAGAATGAATAAAACACACACATACTTTGTTATTCGTTACCTGTCCTTTATTTTGACAGATAACTAATTGGGAAAAAGATATCTGTCTGTACACTGATGAAAAAATTGTTGCCTGTTTTATAAATTATTTCTCTTTATTTTAGTAAAACGGAGGCACTGAATTATTTCACTCACATTATTTAGGCCAAACTAAAACAAGAAACTAATAAATTAAACCTGGCCAGGATTTAGCTAAATCATTGAAACTCTAAAGAATGGAC
This sequence comes from Cyprinus carpio, assembly GCF_018340385.1. Classification (NCBI taxonomy): domain Eukaryota; kingdom Metazoa; phylum Chordata; class Actinopteri; order Cypriniformes; family Cyprinidae; genus Cyprinus; species Cyprinus carpio. Next base: position 29,980,408 of record NC_056600.1, read on the forward strand.
GGATTAATAAAATGTCCTCACGTTTAAACTCAAGTTCTCTCATTATGATCAACAAAGTGCACACAATGTAAAAAGAATACATTACTGCTGTATAATTTCAAATTTGCAAATTTTCTAATCTTTAAAAACTTCAACACAAATTAACAAAGAAAATCCCATATTACACCATACAAGACCCCACCTTGAGGCCGTTTGACTGACATGTCAAACAACCAATCACTGTTTGTTTCATTCAGTGTCACGTTTCGGGATATGGAAATTTCGCCACAATAACAGACTGGTGTGTAAAACTCTTTGGACATATTTTAAAGATTCTGTTTAGTTGATCCTGATAAGCTCGTCGCCACAGTGGTAAAACAGCGGCTTTCTTCTCTTTCGTGAGGGGGTTTGCGCCACTGTATCTTTGTTTCCAGGCCAATTACACACACCTGTATAACAATTACTGACAATTACACACCTGTATATTTCATGCTGAAACCAGCTTTCTCCTCTTATGTAAGCTTCACAGCTGGAAGCATGTCCAGCAATTTCTTTAGATGAGGAATGATGTGCTGGCTTCCCCGAGCATTCGGGTCCAAGCATGACAGGGTCCTCACAACTGGATTGTCCAGAGGCAGTTTTGCTTGCAGGTCAATGGCACATCTGGTGTAGGCTTGGATAACCTGTTATAATGAAGACAAATGCTTGAGTAACACAGAGAGACAAACAGTAAATGGAGGTTAGTTTAAGACCATAGTTTACTCTTTCTGTATTTCTTTTGATATTAAAAAAGAAAAAAGTTTTTTGAAATGTGTAGAGTTATTTCAAACAAAATTTATGTAAACAAGCTACACATACTATACCTTCAGATTGAAAGACTATGCCAAGGGATGATATTTTTCCAAGCTTTTCAAGAATGGATGTGGCCTCATATCCGATAAAAGTCTCTGGCAGATGGGTTTCGGTTGACCTTAAATCAAGAAGCTTCATGTTTGGTCTTGACAAGTTCTTCCCCTTTCTTACGAGTTTCTCTGGCTTGATGAAACAGGACAAGAACTCTTTAAGGAGTATTTCTTGCTCATCGTGCAGTCTGTGGATCTTGGGCTCCAAGTTACTTATTGATCATAAGCCCAATATTTAGCACAGCAGGAAAACATTGTCTACCTGAAGGAAGACGTATTTTATTGTAAGTTAATGCTGTTAAACAGAGAGAGAAAAAAAATAAATTGAAAACAAACAAACAAACAAAAAACATAGAGTAGGCTATTCTTAAACTTGGATTCAGTAATGAAGTACAAATCCAAAACACAGAAGCAACTACACTCTCAGTTCTTTCATGAAAAGTATCCATTTTATTATTCAAGGCTATATGGTTGAAATATGTTTAGTTTAAAACTTAAGTGCCATTGTTTAAAAAAATGCTTTATTGGACTAACGTTTATGACCTGCAGGGTTTTTATCCTAGGATTCACTTGGATCTCATACTCTAAACTGACTTTAAAATCTAAAGGGAATGTATAAGTTGAAAATGGGTACATTCCACAGGCATGTGAAATAGATTAAATGGACACTTCGTAAAACTGTGTATATTAACACGAAAGACCTTGATTGCATTGTTAGCATAAACTACAATATAATTTGATTGTTTTTAAAATGAACGCGTTCCTGTATGACATGGGACATGCAACCTTTATATCAAACATCCACAGCTGGAGCAACACAGGGAGTCAGGTTCTGCGCCAAAAGCGTTTTTTTGTTTCAAGGTCAGTTCATTTTCAGATGTCAATGGAAAAAAAAATGGGATAACACACGAAACTTGTAAATAGTTAACAACGATAGGCTAGTATAAAACTCACAGTAACACATTTTAACCTATTAATTGCCTATTTGTTCGGTTTGCTGGCATTGTTTTTTTTAAAACACACGTCGTCGATGAGTCGCTTTCCAGACAAGCTTGATCTTGAGGGTTTCACTTCCACCTGACAACATTATCACGTTCGTGTTCACTTTACATGGGCATGTTGGTGCAGGTTAATAATTGTAAAAAAATATATATATAGTATATTACAAAAACAACAACACAAATATTGGTTGATAACCATTACAATGTAATGAGCCAATATGATATCTTGCAGATTTGCCTGGCAGATGTTCCATCACACATGAGAACGCTAATCGACAAACAAGCTACATCTTACAGACATGGGCAGCTATATTACAAAAATGGTGTTTTGTTTCCTAAATCCACAAAAGGAGAGCATGCACATGCAAGGCGCAAGTGCCGAGTAAGAAACAAACATGATGCCCCGCACTATCAGAAAGCTCTGATCATAGGGATCGGTTTTTTAATTAGTGTGTAATACAGTATTATTGCACTAAATAAATTACAATAAATAATGAGACAATAATTTATTATGATCTTTTTCATAGTTGTCCGCTGGCAGGACCCTGTCTGTAGGCTGTTGTGTCTCGAGTCAGGTCAGTTGTACAGAGCCCCACTCCTTTTTGTTGACCGAGTCTAACATGAAATGACACCAAATATGCTTCAAGAATTTAAGAGAGTGCCCTCTAAAGAGAAAAGGGGGAAAACAACTGCCATGCCATGTCATCGGTGCCTCGACGTGGTGGTTATTAAAGCCCAACTATACGGCTGTCCTAGCTCTGATCCAGAAACGTCCAGGCATATCCGGGTTACAACACAGGAAGGATATGATGACCGCTCACCATGCTCGACCTACCGCATCCGAGCTAACGCGCGAGGCTGCGAGTTTTATTTTTTCCAGCAGATGATGCATTGTGCGCTTATTACCTACACATGACAGATGGCAATGTGGTATGAGACAAAATATACATGTGTACAATAAATATTCCTGGTTAGACACTCTTAAGCAGTTGTAGCATACGACAAATGATTTGTTGTTATAATAAGGTTTTTGGACAAAAGTTTTTGAGGATTTCACCATTTCAGTGAGAACTAATGTTTAGCTATTTTATATTCAGTGTAAAAAGTAACAAAGTTTGTTACATTAATTTCCAAGTTTTCATATGAAATTAATGATACAAACTAAACCTTCTCTCTCTAATGGTCCATCTGTCGCTTCTACAGCGGTGGCTGGTCATAATAATTAGCATCACATCATCAAAAAAAGTGATTATTTCACTAATTCTATTCGAAAAAGTGAAAACTTATATATTATATACATTGCATTACAACACAGACTGATATATTTCAAATGTTTTATTTCTTAATTAATTGTTTATGATTAACCTGGACAAATGAGGAAACCCCCAATTGCACGTATCTCTACAGATAAAGTTAGAATATTACTTAGAAGACCAATAGCAAGTAAAGTGATTTTAGAACAATCTTGGCCAACTGAAGGAGATATACCCATGAAAACGTATCACCAGATACAGCAACTACAATACTTAGTTTGGCGCTCCCCCTTTTGCCGTGTGACTTACTTGCAGCATATTGTCGGAGTGTGGCATTTGGATGTCTCAAAAGATATCAGTCTGTGGGCACTGCCTCAGGTGGGCTCCCTTATCGAGTATGCCCAGGTTGAGGGTCTACTGAGTAGGACTGGCAACACTATAGGGGTCAGGCATACAATAAAATAATGGCAATATCAATTCTGGGGTCTAGGTCATTACTCCATATCTTCCTCTGTCTACTAATACTGCGGCCACTATTACTTTGCCTAGTGGGTGTGCAAGCGACCAGGCGCTGTTCTGCTGGCACAAAGTTAAGAACAGGAGATACCATAAGGAGCCATACTAACCACCAGGTACTAGGTAAAGAACCAATTTGTACGGTGTGCAGAGTGCCAAGACCTGTTGGAAAATGAAATTCATGGCATCTCCAAAAAGTTTGGTCAACATCAGAAGGCGCTGAAAGTGCTCTAAAACTTCGCTGGTATACGACTGCGTTGACCTTGGACCTCGGAAAACCACAGTGGACTCAAAACCAGAAGATGGATGATGGCACCCCAAACAATCACTGACTGTGGCAAATTACACTGGGCCACACATAGCAAGCGTGGTTTGTGTGCCTCTACCAATCTCTTCCTCCAGACTACATGGACCACTTATATTCCAAAGGCAAATGCAAAAATGGTTACTTTCATTCAGAGGAACAGAACTTTGGACCCGTCAGCAGGCAGTCCATTCCTTTTTGTCTTTAGCCAGCCGAGATTGGCGAGATTTTCCTTCTTTTTTTTTCTGACACTGTCTGTTGTTCAAGAGTGGCTTGACACAAGGAATGCGACAGCTGAAACCCATGTCATGCATACGTTCTGTGCTGATCAGTGGTTTCTGAAGCACGTGACTCCAAGCTAGCAGTCCCATTTCGTTGGGAATCTCCCTCGCAATTTTTTGAATGGTGTTTTGTTTCAGCATCTGTCTCCAGGGGGGTGCAGTTAATCGCCTAGTGCTTGTAGACACTTTTTTCTTTTTATCTTTCTCCTTCCTTGCGCCTCTCTATTAATGTGCTTGTGACACAGAGAGCTCTGTTAACCAGTCCATCCTCTTTTTGCAATGACCTGTTTGTGTCTTGCCCTCCTTGTGGGCAATGGTGTCAATGGTCGTCCTTTTGGACACTGTCAATGTCATCTAAAAATAGCAGTCTATCACCATGATTGATGTAGTATCCTTACTGAACGCGACTGAGAGGACCATTTAAAGGCCTTCTGGCAGGAAATGTTATTAGAGAATCAATAATGCCCTGATTAGGAAAGTGCTGGTCACCAGGTGTCTTCAATATTGAACCTTTTCACAATATCTTCTATCTAATTTCTGACCATACTGAATTTGTGGATTTTCTCTTAGTTGGTCAGTTATAAGACCATCAAAATTAATAAGAAATAAAGCATTTTAACAATATACTCCTTCATGTGACAATAGAATGAATATATAATACAAGTTTTCACTTTTTGAAGGGAATTAGTGAAATAAATCAACTTTATGATGATATTCTACTTATATGACGCAACCCCTGTATGTGTTATGCGATGTTCTGTAGGGTATATGGATTAAGACAGCTTGGCTGTTTCAAAACACGATGGTGTATTCATGCATACATGGAGGCACTGGAATCGGTTTCCTTCTGGGTTGCTCTATAAGGGGGTTGACCCAAAATAATAGAAAAGGAATTACTATATATAAATGGATAACATTACTACATACTATCGTATCTAAGGTTACAACAAATGTATGAAAAAAAATTGTTTTTACATAATAACTCATAAAATGTGGCATTCTAAATACTAATAATACTCGTCAATAGCCAAAAATACAGCGCTTGTTTATGGGGGGCTTACTCAAACCAGTGGTTTGGGCGGGGTATACTGTCGTACTTTATGACAGGCACAGGTAAATTACACAGCCTCTAGCTGGGCATTCTAACACAACATAAGTAAATAATAATAATTAATGCACAGATAAACTGACTGGTCACATTACGTAAAGTTAAATTACCACATATAAAAGTTTTAAACTTACCATCTGAGAAACGTCTCTGATCAAGTGTGTTTGCGATGGAGTTTTCAGTTTGAGCGACCTGCATTCGTATCATACTGCGGCACTCGGTGCTCGAATTAGATAAGGTTAATATCATTTTTGTATTTTTTTATTTTTTGGGTCGTCTTTTAACCCAAAAATTAATTATCGAAATGGGCGTACTTGCATTTCCGACACGGAATAGATACGGAAAGACCTAATCAAAACAGACTTGGCCAGCTGACCAATCAGAGCAGAGTTGGCTTATAGAAGGCAGAGGGGTTTACCAACCTTTGCTCAGACTGCTTTCGAAACTTAATCGAAATCATGGACAAATCCTTTATGTATAAACTGTATTATTTTAGGAAGGTAGAAAATTACCATGTTTTCTGTCGGAACCTTTAGGATCCATTTTAAATCTGTTTGTAGCGGACTCCAAACCACAATATTAGGACACTTTAAAAAAACATATTACCTGCTCTTTAAGTTTCTTAAATTTTTAACCCCACTAATGGTCCCACAGTTTTATCCTTAAAGGCAATTTTTATTTTCAACGAAAACCCCAAAATCATTATCTCTTGAATATGTTGCTAATTTCTTCATTTTATGTGCAAAAATATTTCATCCCACAAGCAAAAGTGGCTGAAATCTCCGTTTTTCCTTCTTTTGTTCTTTCTTGTTGAATTAACCCTCTTGTTTTCATCCCTCAAGCTTATAAAAGGCATCATGATGAATTAAGGTAGTTTTTTCCTGGTCACTGTGCTTTTTTTCTTGTGTATATAATCTAATATTATGATTGTCCAAGTTAAGATACACACCATCGTGTCCCCCCCTGGATCATCATATATAATTAAACGTTTGCGCAAATTTTTCCCCATTTGTAGCGCTAGTTTTTCAGTGGTTTTTTTTTCTGGGGGGGGGGGGGGGGGGGGGGGGCCTAATTCAGATAATTTAAGGTTCATTAATTATCACTCTGGACTGACTCCCTTGTTGAACTAATTCTGTTAATATTATTATGTTCTGTTAATTATTCTCAATCTTAAACAGGACAAAGTGTCCACATAGACAGAAAAACTCCTGGTGAACGCAACTGTGATCCACGTGACCCGTTATAAAAGATTGGCGTTTTTCATTAAGAGAGCGATGTGAAGACATGAGGGTTGAAGAAGTCATAGTCAAACAAGAGAGACACTGATGGAACAAATAGGTTGGTTTCTGAAAGCTGAACGAAACATTTCTGTTAAGAATGTCTGAGTGTCATAATTAAAAAGTATTTTTTTAAATCACATACTCTCTTGCTCACTCATACACACACACACACACACACCACACATACAGTGCAGACACACACTCAATGTGTTGTCCAAAGTTGCTCTGATGATTTTGTTCAATTACAATTGTTTCACAACTTAAAAGCTACATGACCGTTCTCATCACAGAGTTATCTAATGTTGGCTGTTCTTGAAGCAAATAAACTGCTTAGCTTGGCACACAATCAGGTGATCATTTTGCTGATGTCCACCACTTTATTTAGCCCTTGGCCAGACTTGTGCTTTTCTAGGGAGCAAAGGAGGGCCCTTAGGGCTTGTGTCCAAAGCAGATTGTTGTCACAACAAATGCCTTCAGATTGCGTTTCAAGAGGCACGCTGCCCCTGGCTCCTGGACAGGACCCTCATCTGCAGTGGCTATAAATTGCCTCGAGGTTCACGATGGTGCGTTGATAACTTTGCTGCGAGTTTCTGGACTGCTGCTTCAGGGCAAGCCTGTGCTCATTTGGATGGACCATACTGCGTGGTTATTAATCCTCACGTCACATTTAATTTGGGAAAGCTCAGTTAGACCTGATCGCCTCCCAAGAATCCTCCTTTGCCGAGCTTTTTATTCCCTGACTGAAGACTTCTCGGTCCGATGATGATATGGGCTTGTATCCCCCATACTCAAACCAAGTCTCAGTCACTAATAAAAAATCCAGTTTGTTTGAGGTGATGAAGTCTTGCAAAATAAAATATCCTTATTTTGCCAGAGATCTATGCGTTTACCAGAAAACCATCTTGAAACACTGGATCGCAGTTCCGGCTACTGCTGCATGGCACAGCGACTGAAAAGATTCACACCTCTGCGACTAAGGCCCTGGTTCACACGGGACAATTTTAAAAATTGTCGGCCCGATTTTCCAAACCTGAGAGACCACCACACACGGCGATAAAAAAAATCACGGTCTAAACAGTTTTGGTCGTACAGTGTGTGGTGTGCAAGCCACACGGCAAAAATCAACAACATCCACACACGAACCAGATTTGACTCCCGAGCAATTCCTATGTCAGAACGGGAAATCTCGCCAAATTCCCTTAGAGTTGTTTATGGCCCGCGTCTTCACCTTCTTCAACTGACATGAACAAACAAACGAGAATTTATATTGAAATGAATGTTTGGTCATGCTAGCGAATGGGGTAAGTTACTGTAGATAAAATTACCTGGTTTTTAAGGGCAAGCACACTATTTCTGCCCAGTTCCTCTCCTTGTCATTTTGGTTATTGATATTCTTTACACGAATGGTTGTACAAACATTTCACTGGTCGCTTTTGCCACATGCCGACGAGTTGGTCCTCCATCTCCGACGTCCCACCGGAATTTCTGTGTGCGCCATGGCCGCCGGCTGGTTTTTGATTTGGTTTCCCGTACTAACTTCCCCTCACCGTGCCTCGTCACCTCGCTTCTGATTGGCTACACGCCACAGTCCCACAGGCTGCGTGTCGTTTGTCCTCCGGGGTACACCACAACAACACGAAGAAGAAATCGGGCACAAAAATACAATCCAACATGTTGGATATCCCCGATTTGATGATCGGATGCGGCGTCCCGAGGTCCTTCCGAGCAGAGGAGAGCAGTCTTAACACACCACACACCGGCATGAATATTCTGAATCAGATTATTTTAACGATAATCTGAGCATCCTAAGATTGTCGGAAGGGTGAATCGGGGCTAAAATCGGCCCGGGCCAATTACCTGCCGTGTGAACCACCTTAAGACGTGGAGTCGCCCAACAGCGAGGAGGAATTAAAAACTGTGTCCTGGGCACAGATAAATCCCTTAATAAGGCACCCTCAAGAGGCGCCGCACACAAAGCGATCACATCCAAGGCCGGAGCTTGAAGCATCCAAACTATAGTGGATTTCAGTTGATGCACTAAACTAATTTGAGTTTAGAGCTGCAATGCCCCCCCCCCTGGATTTTCTCTTCCAGGAAAGTTCCACGGCAGCCACCTTTCACAGGCCGGACTGCATCAAAAGAGGAGGGGGGAATTTTGAGGGGGTGAACATGTTCAAATCGCATCTGAGAAAACTTAACAGAGTCCCTTATATTCAAAAGCGTTTGACAGTCATAAACAAAAAAAAAAGTAAAAATATTTTGAGTTAAGAGAAATTAAAAAAAAAACAGACCAAAGAGCAGACGGCCAACCAAACACACTGGCGCCATCTTGCTCTGTCTGAAAATAGGTGCAAATGATTATCTGGCTTACCTGGGGCATTGGGAAGGTTATGGTTTTTAATTGCATCTGTCTAGGTACATTTCTGCTTACCTGCATCTTGCAATCTCGTAACAGTTCAGTGGTTGTGGCGTTTCCTTAGAAACTCCAACATGTGTAACCCTTGTTCCCTAAAAGAGGGAATGGAGACGTTACATCCCTTTTGCCACAACCTGGAACTACTTACAGAATGACAGAAACAAGCTTCCGGCTTCTCAGCATAAACCTGAATGAATGGATGCATTCCTGCCATCTTATATACCTGTATGTAAGGGGAGTGGCTTGATATGCAAATTCAACTCGCCAATATTCATTGGCAGTTTCTTGTACTACACAGAGTGATGGGGCTCCCAAGTAAGACCCCAATATGTCATGTCACTCAACAGTTCCCCCCCCCCCCCCCCCCCCCCCCCTTTTTTCCCCCCCATTCCCTCCTTAAGGGAATGAGAGTGCAACACTTTTTCATTGAAGAATGTTCATTTAACATTGAGGATTTTGTTGTTTACAGTAGTGTTCTGTATTCATGCTCTTTTCCATTGATTCTAAATAAACACTAAAATGCAACACTATTCACAGTATACTGCAGCACATAGGAAATGGCAAATATTTCCGTTTTTTGAAGTTTTTTTCTTACTGTATAGTACCATTGTAATGGAAAACAGTGTTAGTCAGTTTTACAACATGTATTTGTTTTAGAATTTTTTTTAAATGCGTTCACCTGTAGACCTGAATGCCACCTGGAAACTTGATGAAATTCATCGAACTGGAATGAAAAATGGAAGAAGACATACCATATTTCATAACTGGAAAAAATCCCCAAAGACTGAAAAGAAACCTTACAGGAAATCTTACAGGTTTTGCACCTGCCATCAGTGTGGAAAGAGTTTCAGTCACAAACAAAACCTTAAAATCCACATGAGAACTCACACGGGAGAGAAACCTTACACCTGTCAACGATGTGGAAAGAGTTTCAGTCAAAAAAGGCACCCTTAAAAGCCACATGAGAATTCACACAGGAGAGAAGCGTTTCACCTGCCAACAGTGTGGAAACAGTTTTCACTCAGAAAGGGAATCTTAAAAAAACACATGGGTATCCACACCGAGAGAAGCCATTCACATGTGATCAGTGTGGAAAGAGTTTCACACATAAAGACATGCTTAATTCCCACATGAGGATTCACTCAAGAGAGGACTGTTTTTTATGTCAGCAGTGTGGAAGAAGTTTCGCTCATAAAGTAAGCTTCAAGATTCATATGAGAGTTCACACTGGAGAAGAGCCTTACGCATGCTCTCAGTGTGGAAAGAGTTTCAGATATAAACCGTCTCTTGATTCCCACGTGAGAACTCACACTGGAGAAAACCCTCACACCTGCAAACTGTGTGGGAAGAGCTTCTCACGAAACGCATCTCTTAAGACTCACATGGACATTCACACTGGAGAGAAGCCATTCACATGTGATCAGTGTGGAAAGAGTTTCAGACGTAAAGTAACCCTTAATGAACACGTGAAGATTCATTTTAGGAGATAACCGATTTAGATGTCACCAAAAAATTTTAAATATGGAAAATGCAAACTAGATCTAGACTAGAACTTTTTCTTAATGGAGGGTGAGTAGATTTTCCACTACAGGTGGCCATGTAGCTTATAAATTGTATCTGTGAGCTACACAAAGACTGTATGAATGAATGAATGAATCTCCCCACCAGAGATGTTACCAAGTCTTTAACTTGGAGTCTGAGTCAAGCCTGAAGTCTTTATCGTTGGAGTCTGAGTCAAGTCTCGAGTCTGTGGTCACGAGTCCAAGTCGAGTTTCAAGTCATTTAATGGCTTGCCAAAAAAAATCTCATTCAGAATCCTCATGTACTAAAATCTTCCTATTTACGAAGCTGTTTTATAGGCTATAGACAAAATATATGATCTATGAGCTGCTTTGTAAAAAAAAAAAGAGGTGTTAAGATTTAAGGTTATTGTACTTTAGGGATGCGCGGTATACCGGTACTGGAAAATACCAGTATCTATTATATTTCAAACGGTACGATATCATAATTTTGCTCAGTTCGGTATTTCATACGCTGTTGCTCCACTGCTTCCCAAATTGATGCGAAACCGGTAAACCTGAAGAACAATGCCATGGACCAAACAGATAAAACTCTATTATCGTGCCCGAAACTAATAAATAAAGAACAGTAGAAGTGAAACATGGGATTATTTTCCATACACAACAGATGATTAAGGTGAACGAACTGACCACAGGAGACAACACATCAAATCTTGCTAAGCATTTGTTGCATGCTCACCCTGATCTTTTCAAGAATTAAGAGATCAACAGGTTAGTGCTTCATTCATAAATTCAGACTTAATTTTAGCTTTTATTCCCAACTTCTCAGTGCACATACATAAGATGTTTAAACACGAAAGCTCAAACATGCAAGAACCAGTGACATTTTGCCCACATAATATTTGCACTTGCATTTCAAACAATCAAATTTTAATTTGATTTAAATGAAACCAGTTGATTCAAATTAACAGTTTTGCTATATTAATATTAGTATCAATAATATAAAGGGAAAGTTTCTGCCATATTGCCGACCGCTAACATGAAGCAGCGAGAGAGAGAGAGCGAGATTTATATATAAAGCTTTTTCTTTGACTATCAGAGTCTGAAATCTGAAATCTGAGGGAGTGGGAGAGAGAAATAATAATGTGATTTTGATTTAGAATAACACTTTAGAAAATAATTTGTTATAATTCATTAACAGTATTACAGCACTTATTAATGTAGGTCAATAATTATTTATTAATGTTAAATGTAGGCTACTAATACGTTTAGTATGTTAACATTACTTTATGCATTTAACACATACCTACCATTAAACAAGATTAATAAATACTATAAATGATGATCATTCACTTTTTTTTCCACCTATGGTATCGCTTTAGTATTGATACTGAGGTATTACTTTCTGGTATCGTGCGAAGCCAAAATTATGGTATCGAGCCATCCCTATTGTACATCCGGCCTGTTATTTATAGGCTATGTTAATCCATTACCATGTTCAAAACAGTTTTTCTGTAATGAAATTCTATAATAAGAGTCCCATCAACCATGACACACAAGGAAATATGTGACACAGATATTACAAAACCATACAAATAAAGTATTTCTTTATTATATAAGTCAAGGGTATTCAGTTAAAGTTCCAAGGCGCTGCCTTTGTATTTTCTTCCAAGCAGAGGTACAATAAACAAAAACCCTTTTTTACATTTAGATACATGCGAGGCCATGTGACAGAAAAAAAATACTGTTTCTGTTCAGGGTTTTCCTCCTGACATCTATACTATTTAAATTAGGGCTGTCAAATGATTAATCACGATTAATCACATCCAAAATAAAGTTTTGTTTACATAATATATGTGTGTATACTGTGTATATTTATTATGTATATATAAATACACACACATGCATGTATATATTTAAGAAGAATATGTTATGTTTATATATTAAATATATTTATATATAATATAAAATATAAGAATATAAATATATAAATGTATATACATGTAAATATTTTCTAAATACATAATTTATGTGTGTGTATTTATATATACATAATAAATATACCCTGTACACATACATATATTATGTAAACAAAACTTTTATTTTGGATGTGATTAATCGTGATTAATCATTTGACAACTAATTTAAATATTTTAGTTTAAGTTCTATCCAAGCCTAAAAAGAATGTAGCTACAATAATCAAAATGTTCTCATCTTGAGCAGAAAAGAAAAATAACTAGCAATTTCAAAGTTTAAGTTCTATCCAAGCCATCTAACAACAATTTTCCCAATTATAATTACATGATTCTTTTGAAATGTTCTTAGCCTACAGATTAATAATGCTAAATGTAGATGAGAAACATATTGTCACATAGATAGATAAATAGTATGAAAATTAACTATATTTGCAGCATTGTTGTTTTCTGCTGTGTTTTGTTGTTTCTGTTGTTGTTAAAATAACTGCGTCATCCGCAGCTCTAAACTTGCCACTGGCGCACGTCCGGAGAGAGAGAAAGCTGAAAGGGCTTGAATAAAGTGCGTTTGGCTTTTGTTAAAAATACTAGAGGAGATAGCTCTGAAAGATATTTACCATAACCGACGCTGAACGCTTGTTATGTGATCCGCTCCGCTGTTTTTATGTGCTATTCACATAAAATGTTGCTATGTTCCGGCTCGCGGTCCGGATGGATGCCAGGGTGCGGATGCACACCGCCTTTTGAATATCAGTTACAGTTGTATTTAAGGATACAAAAGATTCGAGTTGCTTTTAAAATATACACAGGTTATTTTCCTCGAGTCGAGTCAAGTCTGGAGTCATTTCAGGTCGAGTCTGAGTCAAGTCTGAAGTCTATAAAAATGCGACTCAAGTCCGAGTCACTAACTCGAGTGCCCATCTCTGCTCCCCACAGTCTCTCAAATATTTGTATTCCCCAGGATACAGAAACCATTTTAGGGTTAAGAATCATGCAATAACTGGAGAGTAGTGTGCCATAACTAACATGAAATAATTTGATCAGTACAGAGCAAAATCATTAGTGTTAAATTTTCACGGACTATCAAATACACAGTGTTAGTTTTATTTTAACATTAAAGGTTAATAAAATAGCACTGCTGGTGTTATTAGAAGCTAATGTCCAGCATGCCAGAGCAAACTGCAGAGGTTATGAAGAACAAGGGTCAACAATGTAAATATTGACTCGTTATATTTTTTTGCCCATAAGAGCCTTTAAAACTTGATATGCTTCTCATTGTTTTTCAGTATACCATAGAAACTTGGAAAAAATAATCTACAAATACTGAAGCAACAAACTTTACAAAACACACAATTTATGTTACTGCCAAAACGCCATGACTGTATCTACATTTTGGTGACTGTGTTAGATCACTGTGTTAAAGAGTTCTTTTCTCATTAACCCAAATTAGCGTGAATCAATGCCACCTCTCCATGTGTTATTTATTGTACCTATGTTTAACAGTCCCACCATTTTCTCTTCCAAAAATGAAAGAACAGGTAAAATTGTTTTCATATGAACTTGCTTCACGAAAACTAGGAGAGAATGTCCAGTTAGAATATTTTTGTTTAGAAATGAGTGAAGACCAAGTTTTAGCACGGTGTTATTTATTTTTTACATTTTTTATTTACATTTTCAAATTAAAGAACAAACAAACAAACAAACAAACAGGGCCCAGATGCAGTTATTGCCAGTTGTTACATTCACATTTAGTACAGCGGTGGGAGGAAAGGTTGTTGATACAGGAACACAATTAGTTTACTATATTTTAGTTTTTTCAAAATGAGTTAGGAATGGATTTCAAGAACGGGAAAATGTGTCCATTTGACTAATGCAAAGTTTTTCCATTTGTATTATTGATAGCATATCAATTATCCATGCCTGAAAGGAGGGAAGAGAGGGAGACTTCCATTCCTTCAATATCAGTCTCTTGGCAACTATCAATCCCAGTTCCAATGGTTGCCGCATTATAGTTGGAATTGCCCTTGTTATTTGTGAGCAGCCAAAAATAGCAAGTCCAGGCTCGGGCTGAAGGGGACTCTGATATGCTTTGGAGTACCAGTCAAATATTTTAGACCAAAAGTTTGTCAATGAAGAGCAGGACCATGCAGGGTGTTATTTTAACCGGAAAATTTCAGAAGTGAAGTCACGGCAGCAAGTACTTGTACAGTCAGGGGCTGCTAGGAGAAGGAGTTCGAAGGAATACGTAGGAGGCAGATATACAACACACAGAGTCTTTTGATGAATCCACTGGGGAGAAATTTAGAACACAACCTTTTTTAACAAAGGAGACACAACAAAGAAACTTAGGAGAGGAAGGGCTATTTAAACTGAACCAAACGGATTGACTAATAAGATAATAAATTAACACAGGTGGAAACTAATTAACTAATCAAGCACCAAATGGAAAACTAGGACAAGGCAGGGAGAAAAGAAACAACATACACAGTCTGATTGATCTAACTGAGTATGATATAATGACATCATCATCACATGTCACAGCTGATTGGTTCTTTCCTGTATGGGCAGCCAATGAGCTCGCTGCTCAACATGCAAATATTTGGCTAATGCTTGTTGTAGCAGTTTGCACGCACTTCATAGTCATAGGCCACCAGCATCAAGCTGATTGGCGGGCTAGCCAAGGCTCACATAGTCATAGGCCACCAGCGTCAAGCCGGTCGTCGTGCTAGGCAAGGCTCACAGTCAAAAGCCACTAGCATTAAGCTAGTCGGTGTGGTAGCCAAGGCTCAAATAGATAGTAATACATGCGGTTCACATAACCCTTCAGAGTAGTTGCAATACATATGTCTTGGCGATAGATCTGCTTTGTGGGGAGTGTCTTGTTCTATTCCTGTCTGTTAATCTTCATGTGTGTGGACACATGTATGTGCGCTGATGCAGCAATTATATCCTCATACTCAGCGAGATTCACATATTGGCTCGTATTCTTCATAATTCATAGTTCAGTGGTGCCTGGGGCAGAGGGGGTGGGGGGGGAGGGGGGGGCAAATTGGGGGATGATTCAGTTGAAGGGAGTGAATTTTAGCTTCCTGACAGCCCGATTAATGAAGCTGTCCTTCAGTCTGCTGGTCATGGCCTGGAGACTCCGCAGTCTCCTCCCTGATGGCAGCAGACTGAAGAAGCTGTGTGACGGGTGAGTGGGATCACCTGCAATGCAATGATCTTCTCAGCTGCTCAAGGTCCTCTGTGATGTGCACACCCAGGAACTTGGTGCTGCTCACTCTCTCCACAGTCGCACCGTTGATGGTCAGAGGAACATGCTGAGTGTGCACTCTCCTGAAGTCAACAAGAATATCCTTTGTCTTCTCCACGTTTAGAGATTGTGATTGTTGTCACTGCACCACCCCGGCCAGGTGGCTCACCTGCGCAGCCCTGTAGTTTGTCTCATCTCTGTTGCTAATGAGACCCACCACAATCGTGTCATCCATAAACTTAATAAAGAGGTTGGAGTTGTGTGGACGGTGTGCAGTCGTGGGTCAGCAGAGTGAAGAGGAGGGGCTCAGCACACATCCTTGGGGGGCCCCAGTGTTCAGTGTGATGGTGCTGGATGTGTTGCTGCCGACCTGTACTGCCTGAGGTCTTCCAGTCAGAAAGTCCAACAGCCAGTTGCACAGCGAAGTGTTGAGCCCCAGCTGGACCATTTTGTTAATGAGCTTTTGAGTTATGATTGTGTTGAATGCTGAACTGAAGTCTATGAACAGCATTCTGACGTATGAGTCCTTTTTCTCTATATGTGTGAGTGCTGAGTGGAGGGCAGTTGCGATGGTGTCATCGGTCAAGCGGTTTGACCAATATGCAAACTGGAAAGGGTCCAGGGAGGGAGGGAGGGAGGGAGGGCAGACTTGATGCGGTGCATGACTAGCCATTCAAAGCACTTCATGAGAATAGGAGTGAGTGCACAAGATGGTAGTCATTGAAGCAGGATGGAGACAGCTTCTTCGGGACTGAAATGATGGTGGTAGCTTTGAAGCATGTGGGAACAACAGCCTGACTAAGTGAGATGTTGAAAATGTCTTTGTAAGATCCTAAATGTTATAACCTCGTGTTGGAAAGTTAATGTTAATGTGTATTTTTGGGAACACACTCTTTAGGTCTGCATGGTTGAAATCCCCAGCTATGATGAGAAAAGCATCAGGGTAGGCTGTCTGCTCCTCACTGATGTGCTGGTACAGATCATTCAGTGCCTCACTCCTGTTGTTGATGTTGGAGTTCAGAGGAAAGTATACAGCAACGAGCAGTATTGTTGTATATTCCCTCAGTAGATAGAACGGCCGGCACTTAATAATCATAAACTCCACCAGGGGTGAGCAGTGTTTGCAGATCACAACAGCATTGCGGCACCACACGCCAGGTGTCACTTGCAAACCGCCACGGGAGGTAAAACCCACGGTGGGCGGGCTTTGTGTTTACATCAATGACGCGTGGTGTCGCTGATGCTGTCCTTCGAGGGCATGTCAGCTGATCGAGCTGAATAGCGCAGTCTGGAACACTGTTGCTAAGCCATGTTTCCATGAACACAAAAACACAACAGTCTCTTACAGTCCTCTGGGTTGAGCGTAGTAGTCAGATGTAGTCCAGTATATTGTCCAAAGAGCATATGTTAGCCAGTACAATGGTGGGGATAGCTGGTTTGTGTGGGTTAGCCATTAGCCTAGCCCGCGCTTACCCCTCTTCTGCTTCCTCTCACGCCGCTTGTGGCGCCTCCGCTGTGGGTGAGATGCAGTAGTGGGGGTCGGTGATGGTGTAGGCCTCTGGAGCAGACCGAAGTCCCGCAGCTCTTCCGCGTGCGCGAGTTTAACTCTAAAAATGTGGTTCTGCCAACATCCAGCAGAAACTCATGACTGTATGTGCGCTTAAAGACAGGTAGACGCAATGAAGACGTACAAAAACACTGCAACTCACAAGACAAAAAAAACATGAAAACACTGTTCTGATGGGAGAGAGAGAAGCCGGTGCGTGGACGCTGGCCGCCATCTTGGATTTTGACAAACAAACAAATAAAAAAAATAATTTCAATAAATAATCAATCATCAAATTTGAGGAAACGCATTGAGGTAAAAGCCTATTTAATGGTAATTTAATGTGAATTTAGCCAAATTACCATGGCTGACTTTACAACAGTATTTTCAGCATAATGTTTGTTAACATAACTTTGTATACCAAATGTTAATACAGTTACTGATATGGCAAAAACCACTGCGACATGACTATATTTTTGTTTAAATATTGTAGTGCAATGTGAATGAATGTAGTCACTGAAATTAAATCTAATGATCTAATCCATTTGAAAGTTGAATATGGGAAGTCTGCTAACAGATTATAAATTGTGCATCAGGTGTATTTAGCTGTGAGTTTGTGATGTATTATCATAGAATTTTTATGTATTTTACTAAGTTGAAAAATAACACTGCTCCTCCGTTTCATTTTAATACAGAGAAAACATCCTAATAACTTGAAAAACTACCCAGACCTGACCTCGATCGCACAGAAGCGGAAGAATGTGAGCAAAAATATGGAGCCCCTAACAAAACAACTCAAAAGAGAGAGACCAAGATCATTTCTCAAGCTACCGTTGATAAAGCTGTACTGCGATTTCATTGCATATGGTCTCCAACCTTGCAGCCTGATTCTACTGTACGATCAAGATCAACAATCTGTGCCAAGATAGAGGAAGCTGCAGGAGGAATGAAGAAAAGTGTCTATGGAGGTGAGAACATACATGGCAACGATACAGAAAGTGCAACAGCAACCCCATCAGAAGATGAGGATGAATCTGACACTCAAGATGAGGAGAAATGTGGGGAGATCAAATATGTTGAGGTTGCTGAAATTCTAGCCAAGGATGATCTTGAATTTCATTTGCCCAAGAATCAGCGTTGTTCTTGCCATCTTCTGAACCTGGGCCCATATTCACAAAACATCTTAAGGCTAAAAGTAGCTCCTAACTTGCCGATTTAGGAGAAAATCTTAAAAATAGGGGGCATGTCAGTCCTTAATATTAAGACTCCTAAATTTTTGCTCTAAGAGTATTTCATAAATAGCTCCTAAATCTGTGAAACATTAGGAGTAGTGAAGAGGACTCCTAAGTCACTAAAACCAAATCTGAAATATCCTAAAATGACTGTTGCCAACAGTCTACCTCGGAATATAAACATTTTAGAAACATTTTTTCTAATTGGTTTGGAGGTTATCCCAACTCCAAATGTTAAATTATATCCTTAATATATAGCTGTTCTCCCATCCAGTTTGGTTTTCTTTTATGTTTGCATGTCTTACTATCTGCCATGATTATTCTGCTAATTAAAAGGCTGTTTATAAACAAAATTTATTAGTCGCTTAGCCGCAGAAAAAAATTAATTCCACATGAAGTGGCGAAATCACTCATCAGTCTGTGATGGACAAATCGTAACGGCTGGTCTATGTGGTAATATAGTACATCAGGCAGGACATCCATATGCTCACCTAACATCCATCGACCTCAAATATGGCTTATCATCTGAGATATGTATGTAGTAGCAACTTTACATGGCAGCTCAATCTAATTTTAGCCTAGAAGTGCGCATGTTTGTGCGGAGTGTGGAAGCTGAACAGTAGTAGCGCTTGGGCTACTGCAGGACAGATGAAGGTGCCGCTGCGATCGTTTGCTCTTAAATAACGCATCTTTTGTATCTGTAATGCATCAAGTAATGCATCTTTTGTATCTGTAAAGACTACGTTTATTCGTGTGCACTCAGAATAGCAACGAAATGTTGGGCTTTTGTAAAATAATTAAAGCAAACAATGCGCTCGCTCGCCTTGGACTCTGTGAACTTGAGCACGCCACTTGAAACTCTGTGTATGCTTGCCTTATTACAGACATGAAAATATATCTATAGAGAGCGAAACTTTAAAAATGAACCAATTCAAGCAGAAAACAAATATTCTCAGATTATGTAATCCGTATGAAACATGCATACAGGTGCTGCAGAGATGAGTCACTGTCACAGACTTCATCTCCTAAACCGAAAACAGAAAGCACTAGTGTAACAATAAATTACGACGTAACAATAAATTAAAATGTTAATGCAGTGTATTTGCTGTTTTTCCCTAACAAATTCATAATTATTATATTTGCTGGTGTGCTGTGGCAAGCCTTTTTTCGTCGCGCTTGAAGCCTATTATTAAAGCTATGTAGGCAATTAAAGGCTCATTATTATGATTTGTATGGTTTATTAATAAAAGTGATGACTAATAGTGGAAACTAATTTGCAAAAGAAAATCTTTAGTCGAGGGCAGCCCTATAGGGTGCATGCCCTGAAGTGGGAGAGGACTCAAATAAGCTGTGGCTCAGTTGTAGACCATTGCATCGAAAGGCAAAGTAAAGGTTGTGGGTTTATAACACACAAAGGTGAAAACCAAGGCAGACCCAAGCAGGCTAAGTGGTATAAGTAACACAGGAGACCCTGTATTTGGAACAAACCAGCAGGCTGGCGAAATGGAGGCCGACCGGGCTCAGGGAGATTCGGGATCGGAGCTCGCAGAGCCGGGAGCTCCGGGCGTTGGACAGCAGGTAAGGTTCCGTAAGCTGCGGTGAGCACACAGACTCAACGGGCAGTGATAGCAAGAAGGATTCCTAACCTAACCCCCGACTAGACATAGACAGGACAGGACAAGATCAATTTCTTGTGCAGACGCAAACAGCTCTTCATTAGGGAGATACAACAATCTGACAATGCGACACGGAGAAATCCAGAGGGTAGAAGTAGCCCAGATAACAAAGGCAATAAGGATAAAGCAGGTGGAGGGGAAATTATCTTAACCGAGAAGTGAAGTCAGTTGCGCACACAGAAAGCTGTAAGAGCCGGGAGACAGGAGAGGGGAGAAACCAGCAGGGGGAGACAGAGAGAGAAAAAGAGAGATAGGAGACAGGATCATGACAAGCACCGGCGACAGTACCTTCTCCTCAAAGAGCTCTCCTGGCGCTCCAGAAGGGAAATGCCATGGTGACCGGAGGGAAATCATCAATGAGCTTAGGTCCAGGATATCCTTAGGGGGAGTACCCAACTCCTCTCCCTCAGGACCATACCCCTCCCAATCGAGCCTGGCATTATGACCACGTGACTCCGACGCCTATCTATGATCCTATGGACGGTGTAGACCGGGAGTCTCTCATTATACTAACGCAGAGAAAGAAGTGGGGGGGGAGCCGGAGACCGGTTTAATGGCGACGCGAAACGGACCCCGGTGAACACGACGAAGATTCTAGCGCAAACCCGAGCTGGACAGCCACAGGTTAACGATCTTGGATAATTTAACGTCCCATGAAGCAGGGGGCCAGTTTACGTGAGTCAGACTGAGGGCAAATTAGATGATGTAGCCAAACCTTCTGACCCGCCGACATAGCGGTAGTGCATTCTTTTGTCACGCGCCATTCATACAGCTACCGCAATATGCGCCTCTTTGAACTGGCGCAGGACTACCCTCTTCCAGGTTCGCTACAGCCGCATCGAGGCGCCCGAACGGACGCGCGGCAAGAGTCGCGGTTCTTTGGGATGAAAAATGGTGGTGGCCGATGGCCGCAGGCGCAACATTGAAAGCGGGAGAGATACCAGAGGCCGAGGAAGGAGGGAATTATGCAGCATACTCAGCCCAGATAGCTGTTCGCCCAAGATCTTAGCGATTGCGAAGGTTAGACTGCGAGCATGCGGCGCAACACCCATTGGTCACTGCCTGGCCATTAGTCTGTGGTGAAACCCCAGCAGCAAGCCAGCAGTGGCACCTATGAGACGCGCAAAATCTTTCCAGAATCATAAATAATGCGCAGCAATA